>NC_060976.1:1652500-1670000 GCF_910589235.1 Vespa crabro
AAAGTTTTAAGAACATAGTAGATTTGCAGGCATCGTATAATATATTAAACTTAACGGATTATTTATTGGAAACATATGCACGCGAACTCCTTAGAACATTCTGAGAAAATTTTCTGGAGGTCTCTTTGATATAAATCAATTTTCTTGATTTGCCAAAAAGATAGCGGTTATCATTTCACGGCCCATTAAAAATTTAACGCTATGCAATATATATTGGATGGATAGGTTGAGAAACACTGTATGTTCATACAGGTACGTACAACAGTATTTCAGATCTATATCATATATATTCATATATATTAAATATACGAATATATTACTTCAAGCGAATAATTTTACGTGAACGTTGAATACGATTTGTTCTTTTTTTTTTCTTGTTTTTTTTTTTTTTTTCATCTAGATTATTAATAAATCCTTGAAGATAGCCGGACATCGTCAAATGTTTCGAAATAGTTATCGGCCGCCATGTCAATGGATATACGTATCGAGGGATTTCTTCGATAACAACAACAACAAAAAAAAAAAAAAAGAAAAAAAAAGAAAAAAGGCAAAAAAGCTAAAGAAAAAAATAATGATTGAATAAAGAAATAAAGAAATAAAGAAATAAATTCGAAGTACGATAGGCGTTGAGTTGTCCTTTAAAGCGGAAAATGACACGTCATTGAAAACAAATTCGTTCTACATGTCAATCGATTACGATGAACGTCAACAACGAGACGAAGACCGTACACTCGGTACTTACGTGGAGGAAATAGGTTAGGAACGAAAAGGAACAAACTGAAAAGAAAAAAGCAAAAAAAAAAAAAAAGTAGAAAGAAAAGAAACGGAAAATATTTTTACAATTTAAAATCAATTGTAAAAATTAATTCGATAAGGATGTCATTTATTAAAATGATATTGACGTATTACGAACAGAGCCAAACGAATCGGAAATCATTGCATCGACGACGAGCAACGAACAGCAATCGTCGCGGACGACGTTGACGGAAGATATCATCGAAAAAAATATTATCAGATCGACAGAAGATACGAAAGAAAACGACGACGGTACGTTTATGTTTATTTTTTTTCTCTTTTTTTTTTTTTTTTTAGAATATTTTTCAAATCTATCTGAAAAAATTTTAAATGTATTTTTGTCGATATAATAATTACTATTCTCTGATGATTCGGCCCAAAAGAGTACAAGTCATTAATTTTTATCAAAACGTGATAAGTAGGCAAATAATATAGAAAGTAATAATAATAATAATAATAATAATAATAATAATAATAATAATAATAATAATAATAATAATAATAATAATAATAATAATAAATAAATAAATAAATAATAATTCTGTGATCGATCAATTAGGTCAATATTATTAGAATCTTGTTTTATTGATCGTTAATAGTACATTTTTAATATATAATAAGAAAGGACATAACAGGATTAAATAGAATTGAATAAGATTTAAGAAAAGAACGAATACTATCGAATATGAACGAATAAAATTGATTAGGATCCAATAGAATAGAATACGAATCGAATAGGACCGAATAGGACCGAATAGGACCGAATAGGACCGAATAGGACCGAATAGGACCGAATAGGACCGAATAGGACCGAATAGGACCGAATAGGACCGAATAGGACCGAATAGGACCGAATAAGACCGAATAAGACCGAATAGAACCGAATAAAGTCGAATAGAATCGAATAGAATTAAATGGGATCGAATATATTAGAATAGGATCAAATAATCACAATTAATGGATTGTTCAGATTTTGTGAATAATTTTCATCACTCAGAGATTGTTATTAGTTCTTTGAATGAATTTTTTTCTTTATATTTTTTTTTTTTACCTACTACCTATGGATTTCATTTCTTTCTCTTTTTGACATTGATAAGTTCCATCGATACTCCTTCCTCTCTCTCTCTCTCTCTCTTTCTCCCCCTCCCCTCAGATAAAACTTATCAATCTATTTCATAAGAAGTCGTTATATATATAAAAATATCCTCTTAAAAAAACGTTAAATTAATATACCTAAACAAAGTAACAAAACGTAATTATTTTATTTTCAAAAGTGACTCAATGAGCGATCAAATCTAATAATAACGTCTAATAATTTCATACAGTCATCAATAAAGAAATATTTACGTTTTTATTTGTTCAATTAATATTAATTTATTATTATTTATTAATTGATCAAATTTAAATCCTTTATTATCAGCGTACAAAGATGTATCTATGTACGGTCTGTCGCAGCGAATGGATAAACAATAAAATTAAAACGTCTAAGATCGATCGTGGTACGTACACACAGCGTCCAGATAATTTCAATTTATCAACCTGTCCCTTTATTAAATAGCCCCGGTCTCCTCTACCCTAATGTATCCTACTATCAGCGTTTCTCAACCTATTATTTGGGTTCAGGAAGAAGGCAGTTCAATTAATATCCCGTTTCTCGTTTAAAAAATGTTTTTAATAGATCCCTTACAATTATACCTTTTATCTTACGATTAAATCGAGACAAATAAGATTTATTTATTTATCTGATTGATTATTTATATCAAAAAATTCTCGTCAAATTTTATCGCTATAGTAATAGATTTGAAATAATAATATATGAATGATTTCGATTTAATTGAGATCTGTTATAAATATATTGATACAAATTTTGATCTGAATGTATTATTATAGATTACAGAACAATGTAAATTTGTTGTTGGCTCGTTCAAACTTGGAGAGTGGGGGGACGGGGGGAGGGTGGGGGGAGTGGAGAGGGGAACAAAGGAAGAAAAAGAGAAAGGTTGAGAAACACTGTTCGATATTGCTGTCATATGCTTATGATACCTGGGTTATACATTGTAAGTCCAATTGGACGGAACGTACATTCATACGTTATCAACATTCACGTTGAAAATTTTAACGCCTGATATTAATAAAGGTTGCATGTTCACTTTTTGTTCTATATCCTCGTATCATCATCGGAGTATCATCGTTGTCCGTGTATCCGTATAAAAATATACGATACGATCTCTGTCATCAGGGATTGAACAACGCAATAACGTCGATAGGACACGACGAGGATATGTAACATGGACCCTTTACGTTACATTATTAATATCATATTATAATCCGATAAATGTTCCTTCGTATGAAAAAAAAAAAATAAATAAAATAAGAAAAAAAAAGAAAAAAAAAGAAAAGAAACAAAACCAAAATAGCCGATATTATATACATTTTTTTTTTCTATTTTCTTTTTTTTTTTTCGTTCTTTTTCATTTGGAAAATTCATTTCAAGAATTTTATTTCATAGAAAGAAAACATCGTTCGAGATTTTTTTGCTTCTTTTTTATTTTTTTTTCCTTTTTTTTTTCCCAAGCTTTTCATATACATACATACATACATACATATATATATATATATATATATATATATATATATATATATATATATACATACGTTTATAAAATTTCTTTTGCATTTCAGATTCTCGCTCGTCGTCAGAAGACATATGTAGAATATGTCACATGGGTGATGGCACTTTACTAAGATCTAATAAGAATCAATCGTGTTGTCATACTGAGGATAAACAAAATCGAATGCCTACGTTCTCTTCCTATTCCTATCTTGGTCCTCTTATCTCCGCCTGCAAGTAAAACCGCCTTGCTAGAGATCCTTTCGTTGTAATTTTCTTGTAGTATTTTTTTTTTTTTTTGTTTTTATCATTTCTTTCATTCTTTTATGTTCGTCTTTCCCTTTAATCCCACCGTCGTCGTTGTCGTCGTCATAATAATCATCAACATCATTATCATCATCATCATCATCATTATCATCGTCGTCGTCGTCGTCATTATTATCACTACACATTCGTCGCCATTAAACTCTCCTTTATTCGTTCTCTTCGGTGTATCTCTTAAGAGAAAAAGAAAAGAAGAAAAAATGCAATAAAAGAAAGAAAGAAAGAAGAACAAAAGATTCCAATCGAAGTTCAACGTCGAATCACATTTAGTGTCATTTTGAATTCATTGGAACAAAAAAAAAATATTTTCTTTATTTATTTATTTATTTATTTATTTACTTATTATATATTTTTAGATATAATATATATATATATATATAAAAATATAAAAAAAATTTTATACATTTATATATTTTTCATTTATTTACTTATTTACTTATTTATTTATTTATTTATTTATTTATTTTTTCTTTTCTTTCTTCTTTCTTTTTTTTTTTTTTTCTTATTGAAAAATAATTCGATTTATTACGTCGAAATAGCGGATCGGATAATTTCTTCAAATCTTCAAATATTTCTTGTCGAAAATTGATATTTAATAAATCGAATGGAAAAGAAAAAAAAAAAAAAAGAAAAAGAAAAAGAAAAAGAAAAAGGAGAAGATAGAGAAACAAAGGAGGCGTATATAAATCTTTGGGATTAGGCGTTACAGTTTGATATTTCATTTAAAAGAAAATATTAAAAATTATATAATTATTACAAACATTTGATATTCCTTCCTATTCGGATTTTTTTTTTATTTTCTTTTAAAAATCGTCTATCTAAATGTTTCAAAGCAATTATGTCGTTACGTTTTTTTTTTTTATGATCGCATGTAACAAGTCATAAGATTGAATATTTCATTTGAAGTTTTTCTCATTCAGTTTTTCCATATTTTTTTTTCCCCTTTTTTATGTCAAAAGAAAAAAAAAAGAAAAAAAAAAAGAATTCCCTGCGCTTTGGATTTTTCTTATTTTTTTTTTGTTTTTTTTCTTTTTTTTTTTTTATTTTCTCCAAAAAACTCTCATCCATCAAAGAGATAAAAGGAGTAATAATATTTACGATGGCAGATGTCGTGGTACCGTTGGTCTTGTACATACGGATTGTCTTGAAAAATGGCTGACGGAGTCCGGTAATTCTAGATGCGAATTGTGCGGTTACAAATATGTTACCAAGAGAATACCACGTCACAACATTTGTCATAGCGTTTTGATATGGTTCAAAACGGTGATTGCTACCCGTCAGGTATGTTACCAATTTAAAAATCGAAAAAAATTGTATAATATTGTCCCCTTGATAAAACTGATAAAATATCAAAATGATAATATCCATGATATTACATATAATTACATATATTACATATCCATGATATTAAATATATACATATATTATATACATATATACGATATGTATATTGTATGTAATACTATTTTTATTGTATATAATATTGATATATGTTTATTGTATATACGTGTATATATTACATATATGCATTATATATATATATGTTATATAATATACATTACTAATATTATTATATATAATATAATTATAAATACATTATTAATATTATATATTATATATTATATATAAATATTATATAAAATGTATATTATTATCAAACTATATCCTATGAAACATCAATTAGCCATGAAAAATTATTAACAATTATTAACAATTATTATCATCTTACTATTTTCGTTTCTTACGTTACACTTAATAAAAAATTTCTGAATAAATTTTGATTTATCATTAATATCTATTTATCTTATAAAAATAATCTATAATATAATGATGTTAAGAATTTTTGAAATTTTCAAAATATTCTGCTCGTAAGAAAAACATTTTGTATACGTTGCTATATATATATGTATATATATAATGTCTTAAAATATATATGTATGTATATATATATATATATACATGGATAGATCAAGATTTTGTCCATAAAATTTTTCTACCATAAAATCCCTTTTCCAATTATAGATGCTCCTTGATGTCCTATATCTTTTAGTGACAACTCCATTGGCACTATTCGCTTCTTACATTTGCGTATTAGCGTTGAAATTATTAATAGAGAGGGGCTTTTATCAGGTACCATGGGTAATCGTCGCCATGTTACCAACCTGTTCTCTCACGCTAGTTGCTTATTGGGCTTGGTTAATGACTTTAGGAAGGTAATATAACGCGAAGTTTACTGCATACTTATGCATATATACATTTATACCAGGTACATACAGAAAAAGATACATCTACATATACGCACACACACACACACACACACACACAGATATACATAGAGATACACATACATAGATATACATAGAGATACACATACATACATTACTCTTACTCACTATTATTATAAGATTTATCATGTAAATTTACGGCAATAGACCTTCTTAACATATTCTTTATTTTCTATCCCTTATTCTTACTTTCTCCCTTTCTTCCTTGTCATTTTCTTCTTTTCATTTTTTTTTTCCTTTTTTTTTCTTTCTTTCTTTCATTTTTTATTTATTTCTATCTGCTTTATTTCCTTCCTTCCTTACTTTCTTTTTTAGTTTTTCTCCTTTTTTTTTTTCTTTTTTTTATTTCTTTATATCCCTTTCTTTCTTTCTTTCTTTCTTTCCGCCTTAATCTTTTATTTTTCAGATTACACGTTCGCCGTTGGCGTCGGTATTGGAGGAATAACTTCGTCGTACGTCTTATAGAACCGGAGGACATCAATAACGTCGCGAACGAACAAAGCATTGAGTCTACAACGATCGATGATTTTTATCAGGAAGAGTCGAGAATGAACGATAGACGATAGATTAGTTCGAGTCTTCTTAACGAGCGTTGTTCAACGTGATCTACGATGATGATCCGACACACACACACACACACATACATATATTACATACATACATACATACATACATACATACATATATACACATATACAAAGCATATATATATATATATGTATATGTATATATATATGTATGGATACATATACATATTTCGATATGGAATCGAATGAATGGATGGATGGACGAATGGACGGATGGACGTAGGCAAGAAATATTCGTAACTTCTTGTTTTCTAAGAGGGACAGGTAGTTTAGCGTAGGTATCGATATGCTGAAACTACATCATTTATGTCTTTCGAACATCCTTTCGTAAGATACTTCTATCGTTGTCCTCAACTCTGCTATCTTTTTTTCAATTTGACATGAGATAGAACGGGTTTTCAACGTTCACTCTTCTATATCTTTTCTTTTTCTTTCTTCTTCTTTCTTCGTCTCTCCTTCAACCTCTCTTTCTTTCCCTCCCTCTCTCTCACTCTCTCTCTCTCTCTCTCTCTCTGTCGCTCACTTTCTCTCTTTCTCTCAATCTCTCTTTCTCTCCCTCCCTCTCTCTCTCTCTCTCGCTCACTTTCTCTCTTTCTCTCTCTCTCTCTCTCTCTTTCTCTCTTTCTTTCTTTCTCTCTCATTTTAATCCACCTCCATCGTTCCTCTATCTAGCTAAGAAGCTGTTTCTTTATCAAAGCCACTTCGTCACGATATAATAACGTCGTAACTCTTATGATCGATCGAACGTAGTAACAAGAATAGGGCGGTACGTCGTATTCAAGGATTTTATCTTTTTCCATGCCATATATTATTTCAAGTGTGCAACATGCTAGACTACGAGATCACGTGCGAATAAAAAACAAAGGGGGAGAAAAAAGGAAAAATGATATCGAAAAAGGTAGGAATGAATCAAAATAAAAGGAGAATTAAAAGAAGAAGAAGAAGAAGAAGAAGAAGAAGAAGAAAAGAGAGAGAGAGAGAGAGAGAGAGAGAGAGAGAGAGAGAGAGGGAAAAGAAAAAAGGAAGCGAAATAAATGACGAAAAAAGCAACAACGACAACGATGACGATGACGATGACAACGACGATTACAACAACAACAACAACACTAATAAAAACAAAAAGATATAACGTATTTTTCATCAATCCGCCGAATAAAAATTTCAAAAGGGATGAGCAGTGGGCATAAAGAAAGGGAAATCCATCCCTCTACAAAAAAAAAGAACAAAACGAAAAAGAAAAAAAAGGAAATGAAAAATCACGGAATTATCTCCAATACGAGATCACGTTCGAATGAAAATTGATGAGTTTTCGAATTGATTGGTCGGAGGAACGATGAGATGGGGAGGGGGAGGAGGGAGGGAGGAAATGAAATTTCGAAACGAATCGATGTTGGATTTTTTTTTTCTTTTTTTCTTTCTTCTCTCTCTCTCTCTCTCTCTCTCTCTCTCTCTCTCTCTGTCTCTGCATATTCCTACAATTTCCATGAATATCGTTAAAATTGAACTATAAAAATCATGAACGTTTGACTTTATTGAATTAATACGTCAAAGCAATGGATTCATTTCTATCGTGACATATCATAGAAATTTTCTAATGATTTGACCTATGTCATCCCTTAACCCCCACCCACCCCCTCTTCCTCTTATTCTCACTCCTAATCGTTATCCTATTCGTTAAATGTGTCATAGGATGATCTCTTGTTAGATTTAATTCGTCATGTTTTCTTAACGCGTATGACGAAATGAAAGAGTGAAAAAAAAAGAAAAAAAAAAAAAAAAAAAAAAAAAGAAATTCATCGGACAAACGAAACCACGACGAAAATCTTTCAGTATTTTTTCTTTAAAAGAACTATTTCAACGTAAATTATCCTTCGGACGAAATTTCGAATCTGATCTTGATCTTTTTATTCTTTCCTTTTTTTCTTTCCCTGTTTACGTTTTTTTTTTTTCTTTTCGCTTTTTCCTCACCCCTCATCATCCCTCTTCCCACCCCTCCCCTCCCTGTCCTATCTCGAAACTATAGAATGAATTTTTGATTGATAAAACGTAACGTAGATGTTACATTATGTTATTTATAGAGGAACGATCTGTTATTGTCAAATCGATTCTATCGGAGATCGAGATTTAAAAAGACCAAAAAAAAAAAAAGAAAAAAAAAGAAGAAAAAATATTGCGTCGATTTTTTCTCAATCCAGAAACGTCTATGTTATCTCGATTTTATTTCAGCTTTGCAATAATTTTTGTCCTCCTTTTTTATTTTTTGTTTTTTATTTTTTAGATTTTCTCTTTTTTTCAATTTTTAAGATACAATTATTTTCCCGACACAATTCTCAGATACACTTTTTCTTTTTTTTTTTTTTTTACGATTTTGTTTTTCACATAGCAATTTAAAGAAAAGCTTTTATAAGAAAATTACGAAAGAGGAAAGATATCAATTGAGAATTTTCTTTAAAAAAAAAAAAAAAAAGAAAAAAAAAAGAAAAAAAAAAAGCCTGCCATCTTATCGACCGGAAGTTGTATGTAAGAAGAGAAAAAAAAAGAACAGATAATACACAACATTTGCTTCATTGCATTGGAACGTCGTTAATATTAAACCATGTTAATGATCCCAATGAATATTCCTACTTTATATTACAATTATCCTTTATTACACTCTTCCCCCACCGTAATTATCTCCCTACATTTTAATATAATTTTACAATATTATAATTAATATTTCCTCGGAAAGAACCTAACAAAAAAGAATTTCTTTTATATTCAGTCACGGTTTTACGTATTGTAAACCAAATCTAAATGCGAGGTAGTAAATTTTTTTTTAAACATTCAAATATCCCTAAGCTCCCCCTTCTGGCATTTCATTAACGTTTGAGGTGAGTGTGTTACAAAAAAGAAAAGAAAAAAAATAGAAAAAAAAAAAAAAAAAAAAAAGATAAAAAAAATTTCTTTTGACGAGTTAATAGTACTTCCTCGGATGTACCTTTAAATTAAACCATTTCTTTCCCCCCTCGCTTGAAACTGTCCTACTCGCTTCATTACCTTGGAATGCTGATATTATCGAACCTGTTAATGATTACACGAAGAATATATTTCATTTTTTTTTTTTTTTTTTTTTTAATTACAAATATACACGCTCGTACAATGTTACAATATTGTAATTAATATTCTTTGAAAAAGGAATGGACAAATAAAATTTTCTCTTTTTTTCTTTTTGATCCATTCGCTCTCATGTATTATATAAAAAAAAAAAAAAAAAAAAAAAAAGAAAATAAATGAATAAATAAATCTAAATATCCTTAAACCTTAATTGATATCCCATCGACGTTGAAAGTGAAATATTTTAGAAAAAAAAAAAAAAAAAAAAAAAAAAATAAATAATTAATACGATCGCCGAACAATTATAATACAATTAATATTTCACGTAAAAAAGGAAAATAAAAAAATTATAGAAAGGAAATAATATAATTAATGTAAAATTATAATGCAATTAGTATTTCCTAAGTGAAAAAGAAACATTCAAAAAAGATTTTTCTTTTTTTTTTTTTTTTTTTTCTTTAATTTATTGCCACATTTATTACAAACAAAATTTAAGCATAAATCGGCAAATTTCTTCTAAACAATAAATCTATCTAAGCCCTCTGTTATTGGATTACAAAAATATATTACCATTTGGATATATTACAAAAGGAAAAAAAAAGGAATATTATAATTAATAAAAAATTATAATGCAAGTAATATATCATATGAAAAAGAACGAAAAGATCTTTTTTCTTTTTTTTTTTTTTTTTGCTTAATATTCATTCGCTGGTTACATGTCACGGTAAAAAAAAAAAAAAATCTAAATTCGAATTAATAAATTTCTTAAACGTCAAATATCCCTAGATTCTTTGGCATCTCATCGATATTGAAAATGGATATATAATAAAACAAAAAAAAAATGTATAATACAATCAATTTTTCTCATAAAACAAAGACAAAACAAAAATATTATTTAATATCCATTCGCTGCTACGTATCACAAAAAAAAAAAAAAAAAAAAAAAAAAAATAAAATTTAACATAAGTTCTAATAGAGAATTAATTAAATTTCTCTAACCTTCAATTAAATAAATATCTCCTAACTTCAATTTCCTGCATTCGTATTGACATTAAAAGACGAATTTATTATAAAACAAAAAACATTTTTTAAACGCAATCAATATTTTCTATGAAACAAAAACAAAACAAAACAAAAAATATTATTCGACGTACGTTCGTCGCCGCGTATTACACACAAAAAAAAAGGAAAGAAAAAATCTAACGTATAATATATATATATATATATATATATATATAATTTAATGACACAACTAATATTTCCTATAAAACAAACAAACAAATAAACAAAATTTAATAATGCAATTAATACATCCTATTAAAACGAACAAAAGAAAATTTAATAACGCAATTAATATTTCCTATAGAACGGACAAAAAAGAAGGGAAGAAAAACCAAGGGAAAAAAAAAAAAGAATCAAACGTAAGATCTAACCGCAAAATAAGTTAAATCTCTCGAAATCTCAAATATCTCTTAACCAATCTCTCTGGCATGCCCGTCGGACATTAAAAAAGCGAATATATTATATCGAGAAAGAACGAGAGAAAGAAAAAGGGAAAAGACAAGAAAAAAGAAAAAAGAAAAAAAAAAAAAAGAAAAAGAAAAAGAAAAGAAAAAGGGAAAAAAAAGAAAAAAAAGGAAAAAGAAAACCTTCGACAGATTAATAGTTTTTCCCTTGGATGCTCCTTCATGCCAACTCCTTTTTTTCTCCTCCCCGTATCTTACCTCCCCCTACTCGCCGCCATCTCATTCGCCCCATCTCCTTAGCTCTTAAGAAATTGTCCGTTCGATTTGAATCGATAAGAATCCACAACGAAGTCGATAAAGACGAAGACGAAGAAGACGAAAACGAAGTCGAAGAAGAAGAAAAAGAAGAAAAAGAAGTAGTAGTAGTTGTAGTAGTAGTAGAAGAAGAAGAAGAAGAAAAAGAAGAAGAAGTAGTAGAAGAAGAAGAAGAAGAAGAAGAAGAAGAAGAAGAAGAAGAAATCCTTTCTCGTGATCCCTTGGGAGAGAAGAAAAAAAAGCTCTCACGAGGATATTCTCTCTGGACGTTAGGCAGGAACGAAGGAGTGCCGCCTCGAAGGAAGAAATGAATCTTTTACGCACCATCGCCATGCACGCATCCGGTTCTTCCAGATTCTCCGGCGGGTGGTGCGTGACGTCTAACTCCTAGACCATATAACGAGCGAATAAAGGAGCGAAGCCAGGAGGTAAAGATGTAAGGAGAAAGAGAGAGAGAGAGAGAGAGAGAGAGAGAGAGAGAGAGAGAGAGGAGGAGAGGGGTGGGGGAAGGCAGGGAAGATCGAGAGATCGGAGACTGAGAGGGTCGGGTGGGGGCAGGAGAGGGGGGGGGGCAAGAAAAGAAGGGAGATAACGCGTATTATCCTTCACTCTCTCGACTATCGCGATTTCTACCTACCACGTAAGTTTAAGATCGCAAACTCTTAGCACGTTTCCTTTTTTCTCTTCGTTTTTCTTTCTCTCTTTCTATTTCTCCCCCCCCCCCGAACCCCAACTCAACCCAACCCCCATCCCCACCCCTCGTTTTTTCTTCGTTCCTTTTGTTTTAGTTTCTTTTTTTTCTTTTTTTTTTCTGATTTTTCCTTTTCCTCCCTTCTACTCTCTTCCTTCTATTAGTACTACTACTACTACTACTACTACTACTACTACTACTACTACTACTACTACTACTATTTTTATCTCTCCTACTCGTCGTCCTGTTCCCTTCATCGTTCCTTTTTCGTTGGATCCTTGCGTTTGATTAGACTTCTTTCTTTTCTTTTCTTTCTTTTTCCTTCCTTGTACCTCCTTCTTTTTTCTTTTTCTTCTTCTTTTTTTTTTTTTTTTATTTTTATTTTTCTTTCCTTTTTCTTTTTACCTTTTCTTCCTCCCGAGATATTATAATTCGTCGATCATTCAATACGATTAATCCAACGCGTTGGGATATCTGATAATGTCATTCACTTGAGACGGATCTATTTATATAACGTGAAAATCGTACGGTTTTATCGAGGGACTTGTTATTTTTTTGTTTGTTTTTCTTTTTCCTTCTTTCTTTTTTTTTCTTTTTTTTTTTTTTTTTCAATTGAATCTCATCTCTCTACGGCGGACGATCGATTGATTCGTTTTCTCTTTATATTTGAAATTTTATATATATATATATATATATATAAATATTTTTATTATTATTATTTATATTATTAATATTATACATTTATATTATATTATATATATATATTATATAAATATTTATTATCTATTTATTGAGATATTTATTATTTTATATATAAATATATACAATGATATATAAAAGAAAAAATAAATATATATATATATATATATATATCTGCAAATTACTTTTATTTATGAAATATAAATTATAAATAACATCAGATATCAATTCATATAATTTATCTTTTCTCTTAAAAAGCAATAACAAATTCGATCTCGTACATTAAACATTTCTCACACATAATATCTTTCCTCTTGTATTTTATTTCTTTTCATTTTTTCCTTTCCGTTTTCTTCTACATTTTATCCTCCCATCGAGGGATAAGATAGAAATAATAAAGAAAGAAAGAAAGAAAGAAAAAAAAAAAACAAAAACAAAAATTGGAAAAAGAAAAAAAATATCTTCGCAATCCTTCCTTTTACATTTTACCTCCTTTCTTTTTTGTTTCGCCCTTTTATAAACAATACAATAAATAAACCGCACTCTCTGCCCCTCTCTTTCTCGCTGTTCAAACGCGTAATTAAATAAAAAAAAAAAAAAAAAACAAGAAAAACAAAAAAAAACAAAAAAAAAAAAAAAAAGAAAAGACAAGGGAAAAAGAAGAATGAAAAAAATTGTTACATACACCTACCAGACAACGGCGAGAAACGCGTTAAAATAATTGTGATAAACTAACTAACCTCCGCTACCGACTACTATCCAATTAAGAGAATGTCCTTTCTGATTAAATTGGTGACGGGGCGGTGGCGCGGGGGAAGTAGGGGGGGGGGCGGGAGGTGGTAGGTAGGTGAGAAGGTAGATTAAGGTAGCAGGGCGATTGAGAGCTCGAACTCGGGGAGGAGAGGGTTTTATTGGGTGGGGAGGAGGGTGTACAGGGAATACACAGGTGCGGCAACGGGGGAGGGGGAGGGATTGGGATAAGAAGAGGGCAGTTAAAAATTGATCGTCTCATAAATACGATCGTGCCGTCTTGTAAACCATCGACGTAACCTCTATCCGGATGTTGTGTATCGGCGTACGTGAGATAAATTATTCCGAGTAGATCGACTGACTGACTGGCTAACACTATCTATCTCTCTCTCTCTCTCTCTCTCTCTCTCTCTCTTTCTCAATCTATCTATCTCTTTATGGTGGGTTATGGCAAACCGTAAAGGACACTTAAAGTTAACGGGCCCGTTAATCACCGTTTAATCGATCACGAACGTTTAAAACTAAACGGTATTCTAGACGGTCAGACTAACGATAGTAATTCTCACGTTTTCTAATCGTACGTATATTACGTTTCTTCTCCTTTATCAAAAAATACTTGTTTAACGTATCCATTTATATCCCCCCTCGATCCCAATCCCCGCACCCCATTTGTTTTGGCTCAGCATCCGTCCGAAAGAAAAAGACGGGGAAAAAAAAAGAAAAAAACAAAACTTTTTTTCTTCTTCTTTTCGTTTGTTTGTTTTTTTTCTTTTTGCTTTTTTTTTGTTTTTTTTTTTTTTTTTTTTGTTTTTTTTTTTCGTAAGAAAGAAAGGTAAACGTGTGGGAAGGAATAAGATTTTTTTCTTGTTTCTTTTTTTTTTCTTTTTTTTTTTTTTTATATCTTATCAAGAAGAATACGAAGGAGTGTATTTTATCTGTGTCTGTCTCTACGTGTGTGTGTGTGTGTGTATATATATATATATATGTGTGCGTAAGTAAGTAAGTACTTAACTTATTTGGTCGTTCCTTAACATTGAAACAAATCGACGAAATGATATTACACGACATGACAGAACTTATGAACGTCTCTTATTTCTCGTATTTCTCGTATCTCTCTCTCTCTCACTCTCTCTCTCTCTCTATTTCTCTTTCTTCTCCAACCCTCCCTATCTCTTTCTCTCTCTCTCTCTCTCTCTCCTTATTCTCTATATATCTCTCTATATATCTCTTTCTCTTTCTCTCTCTCCTCATTCTCTATATATCTCTCTATATATCTCTTTCTCTCTCTCTCTCTCTCTCTCTCTCTCTCTCTCTTCTTTTCATACAATGATTTCATCTCCCAACGAGATGCTTCCTCGTTACACAGCCTTGGCCAAAAGCCTCGCAAATTTTAATGTTGAAAAATATTCTGAATGTACGTAATCAGCGAATAAATAAGACAAATATTTTTGTACTCACCCTTCTTTCTTTCTCTTTCTCCCTCTCTCTCTCTCTCTTTCTCTCTCTCTCTCTCTCTCTCTTTTTCTCTTTTCTTTCCTCTCACGAACACGCCAATACACTTAAATCTTGTCCTTGGTTCTTTGCCTCGAGTCTTCTTATTCTCCGTTTTTTTCTTTTTTTATTCCTTCCTTCCTTCATTTTAATTTTAATTTTTTTTTTGTTCCTTTTTTTGTTTTTTTTTTTTTTTTCCAATTTTTATTTATATTTTGACTTTTAACGAGTCACCAATAATCTACGATAATCTGATATCTAATATTTATTTTAATTAATCGAATTATTTATGTCACTCGAAAAGGTAATTCTCAATTTTAAAAGTAAATATGTACAACATCTGTATTTAATAAATTACGTCTTCATTGCCATTTTGAATATCGTTTTTAATTTTAATAATTTTATAATACATTTTTATTTCTCGTATCCTTTAAATTTCGTCGCGCTTTTTTTTTTATTGTCAACATTTAATTTCTAATTTTATCATATTAAAATACTATACTATATCGTCTATTTTCTATCAACACCACCAATTCCATTGTTTCTTTGAAATTTCATTTCTAATTTAATTTAACAATACGTTTCTATTACGTGTATTTTCTAAACACAATCGTCTTATTCCTTGAATTTCATTTCTAATATAATTTAACAATACGTCTCTATTTCGTGTATTTTCTAAATACCATTGCCTTTTCTCTTTGAATTTCACGTTCGATATAATTTTTACAATACGTTTCTATTTTCGATTGAACATTTTCGAAGATATAATCGTTTCGATTTATTAAATGTATAAATTATTAAATATATATAATATATATATATATATATTTATATTTGCAAAAGCGTACATTCGATGAAATTATTTCTTTTCTTTTTGATCGCAAATTTTTACGTGATCTGTATCTGTGCAAAGATAGAAAGAACGAAAAAAAAAAAAAAAAAAAGAAAAAAAAACACAAAAAAGACAAAAAGGAACGGAAGAAAAAGGTAAAAAAAAAAAAAAAAGAATGACATTGTCGTACGCACGTTACCAAAAAATAAGAAGAATAAAAACAAAAAAAAAAAACGAAAAAAACCAAAAAGAAAGGGAAAATAAAAAATAAAGAATAATCAACGCGATGCAATGTAAAACCTGCATTCGATATGAAATTCATTGGATCGAGGTTGGTACGTACGCGACAAAAAAAAAAAAAGAAGGAGAAAAGAAGAAAGAAAGAAAAAGAAAAAGAAAATCCATATAAATCGAATCAATGAATAAAATTATTACGTTTCATTACGAACGTCGAATATTACATTGGTCGTAATACGTGCGTACACTTATATCGTTTTCGTATCGCTCGATTATAGTTATCATCGCGTTATCGGCGAGCATTAAAAGATGGCGCGACTACGTTCGCAATAAAAGCGAGGAACAACGACGAACGATTAAGGCAACCGACTTCGTAAATTATTACCAATTAGAACGATTTTGCGTTCGCGCTCTTCGGTAAGTTCAATACAACGGCTACCAAAATTTATGGTCGATGATAAAGCTATACAGAGAGATGCGGGATGAAAGGGAGATAGGGTGAGGGAAAGGGATGGTGGTTATACACGCTTGTTTTCCGCGTGCACGGTTAAGAAGGATGGCTTAACAAGCAACACCGGTTTAAGGCACGCGAGCTAATAAATCCGCCCTCGAATCGAATCGCTTTTAGGTACACCGTGTTCAACCATTTTGTATCCTTTTTCAAGAAAAACATATCCAGCCTGAGATTTTATGGTCTGAACGACAACCAGAATTATGAATATGAATATGAATATGATGATGATGATGATGATGATGATGATGATGATGATGATGATTATCTTAGACGGATATAATTGTTTTAACATTTTCGTTGCTATTAATTATCCTATAAAATTATCATTAGTATTTGGTATAAATTAATTTAATTTGATATAAATGAATTGATTATGTTAAGTGTTTAACAAAAAAAAATGAAATGAGTTATATATAATAGCAATTGCAATAACGATCATTATTACGATCGACAATTAGAATGATAATCACAATCATACGATGTTGTTTATGATAATGACAATAATCTTACGCGGATATTATTGTTTTTAGATTTTCTATGTTATTATATTACGTTCTGTGTGTTTGATATAAATTCAAAAAAAAAAAAAAAACAAAGAAAGGAAAGAAAGAAGAAAAAGAATGTCTTTCTTCTTATTGCAAAATATTATAAAGGAAAAAGTATTAGATAGAAATTAAATAGAAAAAAATATTAAAAAAAGAAAAGAAAAAAAAAAAAAAAGAAAGGGAAAAAAAAAAGAAAACAAAAAGAGAAAAAAAGAAAACGATATCGAAAAATATATTATAAAAGAAAAGAATTATTAGATAGAGA
>NC_060976.1:1675000-1692500 GCF_910589235.1 Vespa crabro
AACCCCTCTTCCTTAAGGATATATTCACACTTTTCTTTATTGATGTACTATCACTGACGATAAATAATCATTCAAGTATGTTACTCGAATATTTTAACCAGAAAAATTTTATATATATATATATATATATATATATATATATATATATACATGTATATACTTGTTTAGTACGTGTCTAGAATATGCGACTAAAGAAATTTGTAGCTTTAATCCCTTTTAACCCAAGGGACGAATCCAAGTAGCGGAAGAGATGCTGCGATGTCTTGAAAAATGAACGGCAGAAAAACATAGAGAAAAAGAAAGAGAGAGAGAGAGAGAAAGAGAGAGGGAGAGCGAGAGAGACAGACAGACAGTGAGAAAAAGAGGTACAGAAGAAAAGAGAGAGAGAGAAAGAGAGAGAGAAAGAGAAAGAGAGATAAAAAGGAACGCGTGTTTTCACGCACGTGCCATCAACTATTCACATATAGATATAACACATATACATGTACATATACACTATATACATACAAACCATATGGATATAAACAACATATACATATACATAACACACATATAAACTATATAGATATAAACAACATATATATATATATGCTGATGTATATATATATATATATATATATATATATATGTTGTGTATATATATATATATATATACACATCAACATAGTCTATACCTTCATATAAATACATATATATATATATAATACATCACATAAGTATATACCTGCATATGTACATATATGTACATCACATACGTAGGCACGCACTAAATTTCATCCATATATACACACATCCGTACATACATACATACGTGCATAAATGCATATGTACACACACACATATATATATATATATATATATATATATATATAAAACGAAGAAACGAAGGAAGCAGAGGGAAGTTGTGTGAAGAAAAAGAGAGAGAAAGAGAGAGACGCGTTCCTTCTGCTAGCGCAGGACTTCAGCGCAAAGTCAAACGCCGCGCGCACGTGGTGTTATTATATTTTGTTGGCCGTGCCAGATGCCAGGTCCTTGCCGCCACTGGTTACTTTTCTCCTCTGCCTTCATATTCCGACACGCGTTATATTTTTGGAGCCTGTACGTTCTCTCTCTCTCTCTCTCTCTCTCTCTCTTTATCTTTCGCACGCGTGTGCTAGCACCTCCGAAAAAAAGTCTCGCGAGGGTGAAGTTTCTATGCGATGGAGAAGGGGACGAGAACTTGCCGATATGATAATAAGCTGACTGCCTACGACGAAATGTATCGTTAGGTCGGGGCCATCTTGTTTATTTTTATATCTATGCTCGATTTATATATATATATATATATATATATATATATATATATATTATTTTTGTATAATGAAAATTAATTAATATAGAATTGATAAGATTTGTAAAATTATTATAATAAAATATTACATTATATATTATTTCATATATACATATATATATATATATATATATATATATATATATATATGTATGCGTGTATGTGTATGTATGTATGTATGTGTATATAAATCGTATATGAATGGATAATACATATTTTTTTAGATCTCAAACGATGACATTGACAAACACAGACAATTCGCGTTACGTCAAACTGTGATACAAGTGATTATATTATTATTTTTAGTTCTTCTTTTTTTCTTTCTCTTTTTTCTTTTTCTCTTCCTTCTAGTAATTTTATTTCCAACGTAATGTAACGTGTAATTTTCTTCTTCCGATTTTTCTCTTTTTTGTTTTCTTTTTTTGTCTTTTCTCCTCCTAACGAAACCAATCCATTATATTGCATAAAATGATAGTGCATTGTTGTTGTTGTTGTTGTTGTTGTTATTGTTGTTGTTGTAGCAATTGTACTTCTAATGCACGAACTTTTTCCTTTTTCTAGTGAATAATATCTAATTATTTCTATATATACGAATTAATTCATTATTTCTATAATACGAATTAATTTAATTATTTCTAACATCATTACAATACATACGTATACATACATACATACATACATACATATATATATATATATATCATAAAAACGAAAGAATTTTTCTATTAATATATTTCTATATATACGAAAGATATTTTGAAATTTTCGAGCATTCTTAAATCACCTTGTTTCACATATTAAATCCACTCCTCGTATCTTTTGATAGCTGCTGTTGCTGCTGCTGCCTACTCCCTTTCTCCCCTTCCCCTCTACCCTCCTATCCTCCTTCCCACCCTCTCTCTCTCTCTCTCTCTCTCTCTCTCTCTCTCTCTCTCTCTCTCTCTCGGTGACGACCACAAGTGCCACTTTTAAACGAGGCCGATGCGCCGTGAGAGGCGAAAAATCGAGTACAGCGACTAATTTTCAAGCACGAATAACCCGCATGCCCGCTCGGCCCGCAACCTCAACATAGCAAGAGATAGGATCTCTAAACGGCCTTTATATATATTTATATATATATATATATATATACATATATTATATTACATTATATATGTATACAAATACACACACATACACTCATATGCGTGTGTATATATATACATATAATATATATACATACATATCGAGAGTGAGAAAGAAAGATATTCAAATAGATTAATCCTACCCTATCAGCAGCCTACCCCTCTCCCTCCCTCTCCACTTCCCTCTACCAAAACCCTTATCCCTCCTTTTTCAATTACACCAAGTTCGTTCCCCATTTGCGAATACACTCGTTGACCTATTCAAAAACCGATTCTTTCGTATTCGTATTTGCCTACTCGAATTAACAATAGGATTTCGCTGTTCGTAGAAAAGCTACGAGCTAAAGTCATTGACCCCCGTGCTTGAAAAATTTCTCTCTCCTTCTCTCTTTCTCTTTATATATATGTATATATATATATATATATTTCTCTCTCTTTCTCTCTTTATCTCTCTTTACGTATTGGGTAGACGACAGTAGAACGACGATCATTATGTTAACTGGCAATCACGGTAATGCTGCTGTCATCAGAGAGTTGGTACTCGGCAATAACTATAATGCAGTAGTTCATTGTGACTACTCCCGCCTAATATCTCGACATTAGATTCACGAGTTTTCATTGATAACTACCGGGGTAGTAGTAGGTAGGATAGGAATAGAGAAGGTAGGGAGGGGGAAGGTAAGAGAAGGCTTTCAAGGGGGTGAAGCGAGGTGAGGCGAGAGGAGGCGATATGAGGTGAGGTGAGGTGAAGTGAGATGAGATTAACTGAGGTGAGATTAGGTTAGATGAGGTCAAACTTAAAAGTGAAATTAGTAAAAAGTAAGATGGACGTTTTTCCCGTTATAATACCTCTACAAAACGATCTATCCTATTCTACTCGTTCTGTCGTTTATCTAGCATGATTTTTGTCTTTTTTTTTTTCTTCTACTTTTTTTTTTCCATTTTTCTTCCCTTGCAAGAGGGAGACTGGGATTTGTTCTGAGGATTCGTTCGACTTTCGGAAAAGCCGAGTGCGTAATTGCATTTAATTGCGAACTTGTTCGTCTTGTTCGTTAGAGAAAGGAACTTGAGATATCATGAATCGTAGTACGGTAGAACCATTTCTGTTCTACTGTTGGCCAAGAAAAATACAGTTAGAGAGGCGCGCATAGCATAGACGATAACTCTACTGTACTCGTGACAACGCTGGTTAATTACTCCATGACTATTTCTTACCAATGGACAAGAACTCTCTCTTTATCTCTCTCTCTCTCTCTCTCTCTCTCTCTCTCTCTCTCTCTCTCTCTCTCTCTCTCTCTCTCTTTCCCTCGTTTTCTTTCTCTCGAGCGCGCGCACAAGCAAGCGCACGCACGCACGATTATTTTCTATCCCTCTTTTAATGGCAAGCTCTATCGTCGTTCGAAATTCTTTGTGCGTATCGTACCACATACCATTCTCGTGCTCTCTTTAAAATCTAACGCGTGAGAGTTCGAGACAGATGCAATATATCGTTTAAAACTATCTTGGGAATTATCTTGAGAACTATCTTGTCTGTAAAACCATCGTACAGAACTATCTTCTCTGTAGTATCATCATATTGAATTATCTTGTCCATTGAATTATCTTTCCTATATGATATATGTTAGATATATGATAAATACATATATATTTATCTGTTGTTAATATATATATATATATATATATATATATATATATATATATATATATATAGATATATATATATCTGTCGTTCATTTAATCAAAGATTTAAAAATGTATGTCGTGATTGTTCGGTCGAAAACATTATGTCGGTAGAAAATAAAAATGTCCGACAAAAACTGTCCATTTAAAAATGTCCGCCAATAAATATGACGTCGAAAAGTGACGACCAATGGAAACACGTCCGTTGAGAAAATAAAAATGTTCGCTAAAAATGTACGCTAAAAAAATTCTATTAAATCGAAATCGCAATTTTTTTTTCTTCCTTCTTTTGGAAAATCTGTCAAACGTGATAAAATCAAAAACATTCGTAAAACTTTGATAGAATAGACGACACGTGTCTTTTCGATAATGAAAATATAACGATTGAAAGTTGAATAGACATATTCAAATTATTTACTGTTATGTTTATGTTGACATATCAGTGTCATAACCTCTTACATTCACTATCATTTTACTAACGGCAACGATAACCGTTATATCCAGTATATTACTATTGCAATACGTGTAACACTATTGCAAAACCCGTTATCTTCTAATCTCATATATATAGTAATCTTTTTTTTATTTTTTTCTTTTTTTTTTTTTTTTTATCTTTTATCGAAATCCATTATTATTTTATTTTATTTATATTTTAATTTTTTTTTCTTTTCTATTTGTAATCTTTCTTATGTTTTCTTTTTATCAATATCTATTATTATTTTATTTCATTTTATTTGATTTGATTTTATTTATGTTTTAATATATTTTTTTTTTTCTATTTCTAAACTCTTTTTACTTTTTATTTCTATTACTTCTTTTTTTTGTTTTTTTTTTTTTTTTTTGTTTCAAATATACATTTTTCTTTTTTTCTTTATTTTTTTTTTTTCTAAGGATTTTAACGAAGTCGCGATAAAATCAAACAGAAATTTTATTTCTTCCTTTTGACAATATTTCTTTACGATGTTTACTTAAGTTAAATCGAAACTCAATTTTGTTCAATTATAATAAATAATACATTAATTCCTGTCGAATAAATAGGCTTATTTTTATATTTCAATATTTAAATTAAACGATATACGCGCCTTGTTTATTAGTATATCGATAATACAAACAAATACATCGAAATAAAATAAAATTATCGTCGTATCATTTTCGATTAATATCAGGCATTTAAAAACTGAGAATAAAGAAGGAGAAAGAAAAAAAAAAAAAAAGGAAAAACGAAAAACACGAAGAAACCAATTTCGACGAACATAAAACTACTTGAAAAATGGACGACGTTTGTACGCAAGCATGGACATTATCGCTTTATTAAAAATAATTTTTCAATATTTCGATCGATTAATAAAGTCCATATAGGTATTAAATAAGACACGATCGATATCTAAGGAAACATTTAATTTTTTTTCTTTTTAATTTTTTTTTTTTCTTTCTATCGACCAATCGAAAAGTCATATATTTAAATACTTATCCTTGATTCGTTAAAAAATAATTATATTAATTCCAACGAAAATACAAAATATGGCGATTTCATTCTAATTATAAATTTTAATTATAAATTTATTTTCATTACAAAGGACAGACTTTGATCGATTTATTGATCGATCGATCGATCAATATTCTTCAATATTCTCAAATACACATAATTAAATTAATATCGGAAAGATTGCAACATTTCCCGGAGTTGACGCAATAAAAAGAGAAACTCTCTCTCTCTCTCTCTCTCTCTCTCTCTCTCTCTCTCTCTCTCTCTCTCTCTCTCTCTCTCTTTCTCTCTTTCGTTAAAAGATAGGATAAGATTTTATACACCAAGAATAAATTTTCTCGTCGTTTCTTTTCAATCCGGTTAAAAGCTACGTCAATTTACAATATTTTTTTGTGACAATGTAATTGAACATATCCACGTTTTACATGATACGTACGTACATACGTTCATGAAGATCGTTCTATGTAAAATCATCTTGTTACTGTATGAAAAGAATCTTCGGTTGATATTCATTAAACAACTTCTTTGCCTACATCACCTCCTCTTTCACCACCTCCTGCTTTTTCTCCACCTTTACCCCCTTTCCCTTACCCCTTCCCCCGTTCACCTCCTTCTCCATCACCTTCTTCACATCTCCTCCTTCTTCACCTCTCCCTCTCCTTATCGGTCACTTACCCCTTCACCCCTCTTCCACTCATTAACTTCCCCTCCCTTCATCACCTTTTTCTCCTTCTTAAATTCCCCTTCACCCCCTCCTCCTTCTCCTCCTCGGTCATTTCTCCCGATTCAATCTCCTCCTTCTCCACCTTCCTTCCTTTTCTTCATCTACTTTTTCACCTCCTTTTACTCCTCCTTTTGAACTTCTTCTGCTCTTCCTCCATCTCCTCCTTTCGTTCACCTTCCTCATCTACTTCACCTCCTTCTTCATCCACTTCATCTTCTTCATCTTCTTCTTCTGCTTTATCTCCTTCCTTTCTCCTCCTTCACCTCCTTCATATATTTTGCATATGCTTTATGATTAACCAACGTTCTTATACACAATAAAAAGTTATATTTAATCTTATGCTACCGTACTGAGATTAAGAAAGACACAGAGAGAGAGAGAGAGAGAGAGAGAGAGAGAGAGAGAGAGAGAGAGAGAGAGAGAGACAAAAAGAGAGTATGGTGGAGGGTGGAGGGGGAGGAAGGGGGAGGTGGGGGAAAAGAAACTCTTTACGATTTCTACTGGCCATTTGATACGAAGCTTTACGAGCAGATCTCTGCGAGGAGTCCTTTGGTTTATTCTCATATCTGTCACCACACGAAAGATCTTACTAATTATATATATATATATATATATATATATATATATGCGTGTATATGTGTGTGTGTGTGTGTGTATGTAACTATGTATTTATCTATTTTTCTCTTTTTCAAATTTTTCTTTTCTCTGGTTTTTTTTCGTTTTTTTTGTCTTTGATGAAATTAAAATATCAGGAATAAGAGTAAAGTTCTTCCTATTCCTTTTTGCTCCTTACGCGCCATTATGCTATGTATTTCAGTTCAGTTCTTCCTTTTCCCGTATTTATACACTTTCTTTTTCTCTGCTGGTTTTCAGTTTTCTTCATTTTCTTTTTTTCTTTTTCCTTTTTTCTTTTTTTAAGAATTAATATTTCTCCTTGCAACTTTGTAGCATATTTATTTCTCCCTCTCGCTCTCACTATCATTTCCATTCTCACTCTCATTCTTACTCTCACTTTATCTCTATCTCTATTTCTCTCTCTCTCTCTCTCTCTCTCTCTCTCTTTCTCTCTCTCTGTCTCTTTGTCTGTTATATGTATATTAAGATTTATTGGAAATATTTATTAAATTTTTTTTTATTATTTTTTTTTTTTTTATTATTTTTTATTAATTTACTTTTATTATTTCGTTATGTTTTAATTTATAATGTAGTTTTTAATATGTAAGTAATGTATAATGAAATTGTAATTGTAATTATAATATATATATTTGTCGTATTTAATAATATATATATATATATATGTATACATATTAAAATTATATATTAATATTTAATATCTATAATATAGGTGTATATATATATATATAACATATATTAATAATATAATAATAATATAATATTATTATAATAATATAACTAATAAATAATATATTACATCGAAACGAATGAAATTTATTTTGTCTTTATCTTTATCCTATGTCTACCGTTTCCTTGTAATTTTCTTTTATTTACCGGATCGTCAGATACGACGACAACGACAACGACGACGACGGCAAATACGGTGGTGGCAGCGGTCGGCGGCGTAGTCCCGTCTAAACGAAAACGACGTAGAGGAATATCCCCATTGGTGGTGGTGGTTCTGTTATCTCTAAAACACCAGCGCTCTGAGCGAAATAATGTGTCGCGAGTGGCCTCTAACAACCGGTTAAGCCATTATAATACTCGGCCTCTATAAGGACGAGACAACATTCGATATCTATAGTCAAACTTCTCATTCTTCCTTTACCTTTCGGGATCGAATTCGCGTACCTTTCCCTTTCCACTTGGATTAACACCGCACGAGTCCACTCTTTCGAAACCCTTTTGTGAGTCGAATACGCGACGATAACGAGGCCGACGTTTCGCCAACGTATTTAGGTATTCTCCTTTCCATTCCTCCAACCCCTCCCCCACCCACGCCCATCTCACTGTATCTTCCAATCCACCCATCGTTCCCGTATTCTCCATTCCTTCTCTAATCGACCAGGTTATTTATAGCCAACGATATATATTTATAAATACGAGACTCGCGATTTCTCTAGGATATATGTGCACATATATATATATATTTATATATATATATATATATATATATATATATATATAGTCTTGTAATGAATATGTATGTATATACATGTATGTGTATATATATATTCTTATAATGAATATTTATGTATATACGTATGTATAGGTATATATATAGTCTTGTAATGAATATATATGTACATACATGTATGTGTATATATATATTCTTATAATGAATATTTATGTATATACGTACGTATATGTATATATATATATATATATATATAATATATATATAATATAATTTGTTATTTTATATTATTAGGTTGGAAATTATGAAACGGGCGTTTTTGTTTAGTTTTTTATTTTCATTCAACGCCCGTTTCATAATTTCTAACCTAATATATAAGTATATAATTTATATATTATATTAAAAATATAATTTATTATATTATATTAGATATAATGTTATTAATAAATAATATTCTTATATATATTATATATATATATAATATAAATATATATTCTTATAATGAATATTTATGTATATACATGTGTGTGTATGTGCGTGCGTTCGTGCGTGTGTGTGTGTGTGTGTGTGTGTGTGTGTGTGTGTGTGTGTGTGTGTGTGTGTGTGTATGTACATACCAGTGATGAATTATTCAGTTAAACCGAACAATTCTCGTTTGAGTGATTAGTAAGATTTAACGATAGAATCAATCATAATAATTATATAATTAACTATTTTCATAAATTCGAAACAGAGAGAATAATTTGCAGATAAATAGATATTATGAAAATATTTATTTTAATATGTATTTTAATATTACGCCCTCTAACTTTTATCGTTTTAAATCGATACAATTATCTTATGTCGTTGGCAAACACTTTTTTGTACAAACCATCGACGATTAATTATTAATTATAAATTATTATTAAATAATTGTTGTTGTTTAATAAAATATTATTAGAATTATTATTATTATTATTATTATTATTATTATTATTATTATTATTATTATTTTTATTATTGTTACTATTATTTAAAATAAGAACTATTATAAATATTAATAAAAATTAATAAAAATTATTAATATATAAACAATTATTATAAATATCTATATAATTATACAATAATAAATATAAATAATTAATTAATCTCATAACGATAATAATAATATTAAAAAAAAAAATAATCGTTGTTCATTTACTCTTAAAATAAAAATCCAATTGTCATTATATCATTCATATCCTTATAATTGCAAACCCATACATACATACTATATATATATATATATATATATATATATATATGTGTGTGTGTGTGTGTGTGTGTATATATATATAAATATCCATGTACGTGCGTTAAAAAAAAAAGAAAAAAAAAAAGAATAAATAAAAACAAAAAGAAATATCGCAAGAAAAAATTATATCACAAGTATAGATAATTGTTCGTTCACACAATTACATTTGACTTATTTCGAAAAAACAAAAACAATAATAAAAATAAATAAGAACGACGTCGTATCATAGTCATTCGTTTAACAGTCGTACGTTACGTACCTGTATACGCGTTTAGAAAAAGAAATAAAAGAAAGCGAGAGAGAGAGAGAGAGAGAGAGAAAAGAAGAAAAAGAAAAAGAAAGCAAACGAAAGTAAAGCAATAAATAAATAAAATTAATTAAATAAAAGGAAAAATAATACGCAAGTAAACAGATAGATATGTACATATTAAATATACATGTGTACATACATACATACATACATACATAAATACGTATGTATACATATGTACGTGTCACGTATGTGTATATAAACACATACACACACACACACACAAATACAAATACACTCGTAGGCATATATACAGAGATATACAAACAGTAATGCTTATGGACGTGTTATTACTAAATCAACAACTTTTACGATATTACAAACATTGACAATAATTTTTATGATAATATCATACCATGTTTCGTTTCATTTCGTTTTCCTTTTAACCTTTTCCTTCTTTTTTCTTTTTTTGCTTTTTTTTTCCTACTAGCTCGTCCCCCCCCCCCGCCCGTCATTTTTTCTTTCTTTTCAGGATAACATTCGACATAGGGGGACCACCTAGAAAGATTCGAGATAGTCTCTTTTAACTACATACGTATATATATATACATATGTATTTATGTATGAATGTATGTATGTATGTATGTATGTATATATGATCAATTCGATGTTTGGTGGGCTTATACGAAATCTCTCAGGTCGATAGCTTGCGAACAAAGCAAGATTATATATATATATATATATATATATATATATATATGTATATATATATATATATACACATAGATCGATCTTAGTAATAAATTACTAAGTTTATGGGTGATACCGTATAGTTCGTGTAAAATGCGAATCGTCGTCGTTGATCCACCCACACACAATCGAACGCCCTCGTGTTACACCAAACGCGTGCTCGTGCTCGTGCTCGTGCTCGTGCTCGTGCTCGTGGTCGTATTTGTGGGCACGAAAAACTTTTCTTCTTTATTTCATTCAGAGTGACTTAGCACACGCCCATCTTAACTCTTTGGATCCTTCTTCTTCTCTCTCTCTCTCTCTCTCTCTCTCACTCTCGCTCTATCTCATTCTACCTTATTCTCTCTCTTTCTCGTTCTCTTTCGTTCTCTTTCATTCTCCCTCTCCCTCCCTCTCCCTCTCTCTCTCTCTCTCTCTCTCTCTCTCTTGTTCTTTCTCTTTCTCTCTCATTCTCTCTCTCTCTCTCGTTCTTCTTCATTCTCTCTCGTTTTTGTTCATTTCTCTTTTTCTCTCTTTATTTCTCTTTCTACACTCTGCACCTTCAGAAGATACCGGAATTAACGAATTTCTCACAGCTGGCTCTTGCCAAAGGACGTAACGAGCCATCTTGGATGGATGCTTTTTGGCTGTTGCTCTTTTCGTCAAGAAAAAGAAAAAGAAAAAAGGGAAAGAAAAAGAATATGAAGAAATATAGTTACGTACACATTATGGCCGTACATATGTACGTACTTACGTACACATATGTAATGCGAGACGTGGTATAAACAAAAATAGCATACATACGTGTAGATATATTACAAGGACAAATGATCCGGTAGTCGATAAACGTCAGTTCCTTGTAGGTCGTTAATTTATATATATATATATATTGTAACAAAATTACAAAACAATTTTTTAAAAAAGAAAAGATGAAAGAGAGAGAGAGAGAGAGAGAGAGAGAGAGAGATTCTTAAAGATTTCTTATCTACATATAGATTTATATAAATATATATATATATATATATACGTAGGTAATGTAATTTTTACATTAAGTTCGATATCTTCTTCTGGATGTAATTTGCATTAATTTGATATTAAATATCTCATATGGTATCTTACCATGCAATTAGTTTTAAATTGAACGCCAAGAGTACATTCTCAAACTAGTGATTCATGTATTCATCAGATATCATTTCGTTATTCTTAAACGGTGTAAGCGGAACATCTATTATAGAAAAAGAAGATGGAACTTCATGAAAAATAATATTGAAGTTGATGAATAAGAAGAATAAGAATTAAGTAGTAATGAATAGAAAGAAATAATAATAGATAGAAAGAGATAAGAAATTATAAATAAAAAAATACATTGTAGTAAATCGCATAATGGGACTGTTGTGATAATGTGTAAATTTCGTGCTCGATGACTCGATGAAAAACGATAAGACTTTTTAATTTGACGTCTGATCGAGAAAAAGAAAGAAAGGAAGAAAGAAAAAAAAGAAAAGAAAAGAAAAACAAAGAGAAAGGAAAAACAATTCGATGAAATCACTCAGATTTCATCATCTTATCGATGATTTTTATGGAATTTAATTTTCTATTTTTTTTTTTTTCTCCTTTTATTTTTCTTTCTTGTTATTTTTCTCTTTCTCTTTTTCTCCTCCTTTTTTCGCTCGATCGATTTATCTCTCTAATTTTGTTTTCTTTCTTTCTTTCTTTCTTTCCTTCTTGTTTTTTTTTTCTTTCCTTCTTCTTCCTTTTTGTCTTTTTTCTTTTTCTCTTTTTATTTATTTTTCTTTTTTTTTTTAACTCTCCAACCAAGTGTACACGAGTAATAATAATTGGCCATCGATTTCTAATGTTATTCTAACAGTGAAATAATATGCAATAGTTCATAGGATACTCGATTAGGCACGTCATATTCGAATAATAAAACGAACGATATTTAATTGACGTAAAATTTATGAATCTTACATCGTTTATGATCATAATTGTTTATACGATATGAAGAATTAAAAAATTTTTCGAATTATGAGAATACCATTCGTGGAAAAAAAGAATGCGATCATAAGGACACTCGTATCATTTCTAATGAATTTTCTCTCTCTCTCTCTCTCTATCTCTTTATTTTTTTTTCTTTCCAAAATATGAAATTATCATTCGTGAAAAAAGGTAACGATCATTTTGATTCTCGTATGAATTAAAATAAATTTTTTCTTCCTCTCCCCCTCTCTACCTCCCCCCACCCTCTCTCTCTCTCTCTCTCTCTCTCTCTCTCTCTCTCTCTCTCTCTCATCGACTATCCGACCAAGCGAGAATTCGAGATATAACGTTGACCTTCAGTTTCTAAAGTTTTTTCTAACACGCGAATAGCTTATTCGATTCTCGGTTAGGCGCGTTACGAGTGTTAAACGAGCGAATCGGCTTTAACTATCGGTGGTGGCGCATCTGTTAAGAACAAAGTAGACGTCACGAAGGGTAAGCACAACAGCCAACAACGGTCATGCAGCGATGCAAGCAAGCAAGCAAGCAAGTAAGCAAGCAAGCAAGCAAGCAAGCAAGCAAGCAAGCAAGCAAGCAAGCAAGCAAGCAAGCAAGCAAGCATGCAAGCAAGCAAATAAGCAAGCAAGCAAGCTAACGTAAACTGCATAAGCAATAGTGCTTATCCAAGGAGGGTCCGAGGTCATCGGTCGCGTCTTTTGCCTATATGTGTGTGTGTGTGTGTGTGTGTGTGTGTGTGTGAGAGAGAGAGAGAGAGAGAGAAATGACGACTTCTTTCTTATTGCGATCTACTCTTCTTCGAAGGAATCCGAAGATCGAACAAGAGGGTAATCACCGTTTCACGGTTACCTATGAATTTATATATGTGTGTATCTCTCTGTATTTGTGTATCTGTATGTGTATATATATATATCATTAACTCATCCGCTTAATTAATTTTCCAATTAAGACTACTGTTCTTGGTTATATATAACTATTTACGTTTCTATCGGAAAAATCAATCTTCTTTAAAGATTAATGTATTAGAGGATGGTGACGTGTAGACCGTGAAAACACGTGAAATCAATTTTTATTTTTTTTTTTCCTTTTTAAATATTTCCCTTTTCTTTTTCCTTTTTAAATATTTCCCTAAGACCTTTTTCACTCGATAATAAACGATAAAATCACATTTATATTTACACATGTAATATATAACTATTGTATCTATTAATTATCAATTATATCATTTTAAAATCTTAGAAATAAATATTAAGATATCCAAAGTATGTGTGTCTCTGTATGCATATATGTGTGGTTATATAGATTCGATTGATTTATTAATTACATTCCATTTATCCGATTATCTCGTATTAAATTAATCAAATAGATGATATTTTTATAATTCGACGTTGAACGTTTTAATTAATATCACATTAAATATCATTTATAAGCTAATATTTCGTAGATATTAAAAGAGACAGATAGGAATTAAATTAATCCTTAACCTTATATATCGTATAAGAAGGAAAAAAATAAAAGAAAAAAAAAAAAAAAAAAAAAGAAAAAAGATATTAACTATTAGTAATTTCATTTCAACCATTATCATCGTTAATCATTCTTAACGAATGATTAACGAGATATAAAATCTCATAAATGATTATTATCATTGTCAGAGTTTATCGTAGAATCCAAATACGTTACATATACATACATACATAGATACATATCTATATATATATATATACATATATATATATACATATATTCGTACATATTTACGTACATATTTACGTACATACCTATGTACATATATATATATATATATATATATATATATATATATATATATATATATATATAGTAATATGAATGTATAAGTCAAGATAAGATCTGTATAACGTAATGCATTTAATGCGCTGCAATAGAAAATCGTTTTAGTCGCGGAGTTATGCTTCCGACGATACATACAACTCGTATAACGCGATTGGCCACGAGAGGAGAGAACGAAACTGCCAGGAATCACGCACGAATTGCATAAATTAAGAGGCACGCGCTGCATCATCATCATCATCATCACCATCATCATCATCATCATATACTTCGTCGTAAGGTAAGTATATATGTACGTAGGGTATACGTACTAACTGAGGAATATAAAATGATATATATATATATATATATATATATATATATATATATATGCAGATATACGTATTTATATATAGGGTGTATGTATAGGGTATATGTAAAGGGTGTAGCGTTTAAAACGTTTCACATAAATAATCACAATTCTCATAATTTATTTAATGATCGCAATGAACAATTTTCTCTCTTTCTCTCTTTTTTTCTTCTTCCTTTTTTATGGTCAAGAAAATTGTTCTTAAAATTTTATCTTTTTTTTTTTTTGTCTTCCTCGTTCGACTTCTTGTCTTTCGAAATTATTTGTAGTTAGGTGTACAGAAGAAATATTTTTTTTTATTGTTATAAATAAAAGAGTATACATAAGAAGATAGTCTGTATTAAACGAAACACTCTGTACATATATATATATATATATATATATATATATATATATATTAAATATATTTCGTATGTATATGTACATGCGTATGTGCTTAGGTATCCATGCACTTTACGCATGGATAATAGGACTTTGGTCTAGGATGAAAAAGAAGGTTGGTGATAATTAAAGCGAACATTAACCTTCTATTCATCCAACCCCTCCATCATCCCCTTTTCCACCCGTCCCTCACATCTTTCCTAATACATTCCTTTTTCTTATCCTTTTTCCTTTTTTCCTTTTTCGTTTTTTCATACGAATAAAGTTACGAACACGTAATTTGAATTAAACGCAAATTTTTCATTCAGTACAACGAGGTCACTGTAATTATATTCATAGAGGAAGGAGAATAGGAAAAAAAAAAGAAGAAGAAGAAAGAACAAAAAAAAAAGTAGAAGATGTTACTATTTGCATTGAACAAAATAGAAAGGTTTATTTAAAGATAGATATATAATAATAATAATAATAAAAAAAAAAAAATTATGTAGTAGGAAAAACAATCAAAAAAAAATAATAGATGTAATTACTTGCATAAAGTGAAATAGAAACATTTTATAAAAGATACATAATAATAATAATAATAATAATAATAATAATAATAATAATAATATGAAAACAAATCATAAAAAAAATAAATCATAAAAAGAATCGTACGAAACAAAATTTATTAAACTTAGACATGTGATCATTATAAAAAATAATAAATAAATAAATAAAAAGAAAAAACAATTAAAAAGGGATAATAAATGTAATTACTTTTATCAAGGAAAATAGAAACATTTTTTTTTAATGTACATAAATAATAATAATAATAATAATAATAATAATAATAATAATAATAATAATAATAATAATAATAATAATAATAATAATAATGATAATAATAATAATAATAATAATAATGATAATAATAATAATAATAATAATAATAATAATAATAATAATAATAGTATTAATAATAATAATAACAACAACAATATCAATAAAACGAATCATAAAAAGAAGGAATAAAAAATTATCCGCATGAAACAAAATGGAAAAACATTGATAAAAAATAACCATATAATAATAATAATAATAATAATAATAATAATAATAATAGTAATAATAATAAAAAAGAATGAAAAAGAAAGATAAAAATAATAATACACAAATAACCGCATGTATTTGACAATTCTAATTCCATCTTCATCATATAATTTTTCTCTCTCTCTCTCTCTCTCCCTCTCTCCCTCTCTCTATTTCTCTCTCGCTCTCTCCCTCCCTCAATCTCTCTCTCTCTCTCTCTCTTTCTTTTCTTGTTTCTTTTTTCTCGTCTAAGAAGAAGAAGAAAAAGAAGAAGAAGAAGAAAAAAAAACAGAAGAAGGAAGAGGAATAAATCGTTATCGCATCGAGGGTGGTCGCTTCGACGTCGCTTCCTTTACGAGTGTTACTTACTCTTCGTAATAATAATTGCATGATGGCGTTACGACTCTGTCCGAGGCATATGTATCTACATCCGGGAATAGGAATCTTTCTTAAATAGCGTGCACGTAACGAAGTAACAATGTACAATACTCGTAAATATATATATATATATATATATATATATATATATATATATATGTATATATATATATATATATATTTCTATTTTTATACAAATATACATGTATAGATACATATATACGTAGATGTATATGTAACTAAATGTATACGTTCATTCGTACGTTCATTCATTCGTCCGTTCGATATCATAGAATGCGATAAAAGAAAAAAAAAAAAAAAATGTTTTCAACCGAATAGAATTAAGAATTAAGAATTAAGAATTAAGAATTAAGTTAGCTAAGTATCGAGTTAATAGTCTGTTTCTTTTTTCTTCCTTTTTTCTCTCTCATTTATTTATTTATTTATTTATTTATTTAATTTATTTTCTTGTTCTTTCTCTTCTCACACAACATCGTTCACACTTTAATGAATTTTGTCCTTTATTATTTTCATTTCTAATCTCCATTGTAAAACAATGTCTATATTAAGTTCACTATTTGTCATATTTAAATTCTAAGATATTCGTAAGACGTATTTGCTTCTTTTCTGTTTCTTTTTTTTTTCCTCTTGAATTTTTTTTTTTTTTCTTTTTTTTTTTTTTACCTTTACTCTTTCATTCGAAGTTATTAGCGTAAAATTGATTTTCCATAAATTATATCAAATCGGATCACCTCTTTAGATAAGCGACTTAATAGAAACGTATCTAGCGCCTAAGGCAGTTAAAGCGGAAGTTGCGATCATTCTTCCT
>NC_060976.1:1700000-1702500 GCF_910589235.1 Vespa crabro
TTTCTTTCTTTTTTTCCTTCCGTTTCCCAGCGTCAGGACCACCTCCTCCTATTCCTACCAAGGTCGATCGATTCCCACTATTATTTTCTTAACCGAAGCTTCTTCTTCCTTACGGACTCGACCTTACCAGCGTCATTAGTATGTCTTTCGAAAGCTCAACGTGCTGCTCCCCGTTGGCTGCCGTCGCATAAGCGAGGATGGAATAATTTATTAGCCGGCGTTCGTTTCGGCAATCGAAAACAAAGATGGCCGCTTGTATCCGTTCGAAGGCGAGAACGTATCGCGCATAATCAATAGAAGCGATTGAACGCGAGAACGACTCCTTCGCGAGCACCATCCATCCTCGTGTACCTCGTTCCTTCCCCTACCTTCCCCCTCCTTTTCCTTCCCTCCCGCTACCCTCTAACCACCACCCCTTCTCTCTTACAAAGTTTACGGATTTACGAATAACGCGTAAGTGTACGAAGTCTTCAAAATTTATTAAATCGCTGTAAAACGTGGAATTTACCTCAGCCATCCCCCACCCCTTCCTTTACTATCACATCACCCTTCACTCCTCCTATCCTCTATTGCTCTTTCAACACCCCCTCTACCCATGCTTTAACTCCAACCGCTCTCTTATACGACATCACACATACGATTTGATTATACGAAAGAAATAATGCGAAAGCAAATGAATTAGTACGACTACGAAGTAAGATATTGTTTCGTTGTTTCGAAACGACACTTAAAATTATAAAATTGTTTTTCATCAAATTATCGATGATGATTTATTGATACACTTATTTGTCAGCTATTAACATGTTTATTCTTTTCATTTTATTTTGCCCTTATTTACGTTTATTTTAATTTTTCGAGAATCACAATTACTTTTAATTTTTTTGCCGCTTTTTTTTTTTTTACTTTGCTTTGCTTTGCTTTTCTGTTCCCTTTTATTTTTTATTTTTAATCGAGCATTTAATAAGTCAAATATATATATGTGTTTGTGTGTGTGTGTATTTTTTCTTCTTTTTCTCGTGATTTCGTGAAATTATTATCAACTTCAATCATTTTTCTTCGATATATGCAATTTAAAAATAAAATCTTTGCTCGTTATTTATTTAACAAATAAGATAAATATATGGAAATTAAAGTGATAATCCAAAATTTGGATATCTTTTCTCCTTTTCAAATAAATTTTTTTGAAAAATAAATGTGGAAATTGTTTCGTTAAAATAAAAATTGCGTATTATCGATAAACTCTAACTTTTTTTTATTATTCCATTTTTATTATCCTAATTTCTTTTTCTCTTTTTTTTTTTTTTTTTTTTTTATCGAACATTAATACATTAAATGTTGATTATATTTTACGAATACGTGAAAATTTTTATCAAGTACAATCCATCTTTACGATAGAATTTACAATTTTAATAATTAACAATTATTAATTTCAATTAATACAAAGAAAAGTATATTAATTAATATACTTCTAATGTAATAAAATTAATTTTGAATAATAATAAAATATTATTAATTTTAATCAATACATTTAAATAATTTAACGCTAATTATTATTACTAAGAATTACACTAATTATTATTGTAATTATTAATTAAGAAATTTTAAGGATAAAAAAAAAGAAAGAGAGAGAGAGAGAGAGAGAAAGAAAAAAAAATAAAAAAAGGAAAGAAAAGAAAAACTTTTATTATTATCTTTTTATCTATTTCATTTTATTTATTTATTCATTTCATATATATATATATATATATATATATATATATATATATATATATATATATATATATATATATATATATAGAACGTAGAAAAAGACGAGTTGTCGACTTTGGTCACTTTACCGAATACATAGACCCAACTCCACATATACAAACACCCACGCACACGCACACACACACACGCACATACTCACGTACGCACGCAGAGAGTTAGATCCATGACAAAGTAAACTATTCAGAATAAACGAATATCTTAATCCTCGGAGAAGATGAATTTCTTTCGTTGAAAGGAGAAACGTGACGTCACGTCCTTCACCATCCTTATTTCGAATTCGAGGGGCCTTTCACATTTTCGAGAGGTCCTTTTTCGTTCCTTCATATATTTTTTCCTTTTCCTCTTTTTTTTACTTTTTTTTTTCTTTTTTTCTTTCTTTTTTTTTTTTTTTTTTTTTTATTTATTTACTCTTTTTTCTTTTCCCTTCCTTCCCTCTATCTCTCTCTCTTTCTTTCTTTCTCTTTTTTACTTAAGGCCCTTTTTCCTTCTTCTTCTTTTTTCTTTTTTCCACGAATCAATGAATTCTCACTTTTGGATTCGTAGGAGCATCAATCCTTTACGTGAGGACCCTTTCGAGATCCTTTTTTTTTACTATCCATAAGGATTGTACAGATAACGATGACGATGATAAAGACGAATATGACGATGACAATGACGAAATGACGATAATTTTCATATCATCCTATCGTTATTCAGATAAACGATCGCTATCCTTCATATCTATACTTTC
>NC_060976.1:1707500-1715000 GCF_910589235.1 Vespa crabro
ATGCGAAAGGATAATTAAATTCTATAATTACAATTTACGAATAATAATTATTCATTAACAGTGTCGAACGTAACAATAACGTACTAATAAAAATAGGAATAATCGTTGAAAAAAAAGAAAAAAAAAAATAAAAAAAAATAAAAAAAAGAAAGGATAAAAAGAATAAAGTAGAAAGACAAAAAAGAAAAAGAAAATATAGCGTACGTTCGTCATCGTTTTTCGTCTCGCCTCAAGGACTAGACGTTACCCTCGTTAATTGAACTTAAATCGCGGCAGATAAAAGACGACAATTGAAAATAAAAGAAAATGTTCGATAATTAACTTTTCGAACGAAAAGAAAATGAAAGAGAAAAAAGAAAAAAGAAAATGAAAAAAAAAAAAAAAAAAACAGAAAAAAAGAAAAGAAAAGAAAAAGAAGAAAATTATTATACGTACAACATACATTATATATATATATATATATATATATATATATGTGTGTATATATACATATACATAATACATACATACATACACATATACAATATATATATATATATATATGTATATAAAAAGGAATGACATTTTAAAGGATATATTTTAAGCGTAAACATATATACGAACAGAAACAGATAAGACATAGATAAGCGGACAGATATGCAACGTAATCCAATCATTGTACCTTCTCATGATTTGTAATTCATCAAAAGGAGAAGTTGGATGGGAGTTGGTGGGTGGGAGAGGGATGGGGAGGGGAGCGGAGGAGGGGGAGCATATAAAGCGTGCGTGATTGGTCGTCTCTAAGTTCTACGCGCATACGAACGTTCGTCCCATTATTATCGTCGTTGGAAGGAAGAAGCATCGTGGATCGTACCGGAAACCACGCGCGAAGATGTGACTTCTTCGAGAGCGAGCGATCTTCCGTGCGAGGGTGGGACACGTCGATCGATCGTTAAGACTGGCAAGTGGCCGACAATGTGCCGATGTGGCGCACGAGAGGAACAGAAACAGAGACAGAGACAGAAACAGAGACAGAGAGAGAGAGAGAGAGAGAGAGAGAGAGAGAGAGAGAAGAAAAAAAAATAAGAAAAAAAAAGAAAGATCTCAAATTTTCCCACAAAATAGTAGAGCAAAGATGAGTGTGAAGGATCGAAGCAAAGGAAGGACAGAGAGAGAGAGAGAGAGAGAGAGAAAATAAAAAAAAAAAAATTTAGGAACAGCCGACCGGAAAAATGTTTCTTTTGCGCTTATGCGATCGGTAAATGTGCATAGATTCTCTCTTTGTGTGTATGTGTGTATGTGTATTAGTGAGTTCCTCTTTCCAACGAGGAAAGAGGAACTCAAATGACGAAAGAGAAAGAGAGAGAGAGAGAGAGAGAGGGTGGGGGGGAGGAAATGAGGGAGGGTGGTTGAGATGAAGGAAGAAGAAGAGTGCATCTGAAAAAGAAATTTCCAAAAAACGACCTTGCCATCTGGGTCACTCTAATTTCCTGCAAGGACTATTGCATCTTGCTCAGTACCCTCGAAACTTCTTCTTCTTCTTCTTCTTCTTCTACTTTCATTTTTTGCTTCTTTTTTTTCGTCTTTTTCCTTCTTCCTTTTTCTTTTTTTTTTTTTTTTTTTTATTCTTTTTTATTCACGCCTTTTTCTATATACGTTTTTTATACACGATTTTCAGTTTTTCATTCTTTTCCTTTATTTTTTCGTTTGTTCCTGTTTTTCTTTTTTTTTATTTCTTTCTTTTTTTTTTCTTTTTTTTTTTAATTTTCGTTTTGCTAATCAAAACAAAGAACATTTTTAACAGCTATCAGATAAAACGTTACGATATAAAATTAACGTTATTAACCTTGATAATTTTTCAATTTCAAATATCAAAACTATTCGAGTGCCATCGAAATATTTTTATTAATTGAAAGGAATATTTACGACGTAAAATATTTGATCGAAAATAAATGATTATTCCATGTAAATATTTTAAACATTGTTTATGAGAATATATTGGTACGTAATATAAATAATTTGTAATAAATATTAAGTACAGATTGGAATTGATTTTATTGCGAGAATTAATTAAAAAATATATCAATGAAAAAAATTATTATTATTATTATTATTATTAGTATTAGTATTATTATTATTATTATTATTATTATATTCGCAAAAAAAATATTAATTGAATTATTGACAATATTCGATTTTATAATACGTATATATAAATACGAGCTTTATATATAAAATATATAATATATAATATATATATATACATATTTTACTACAATGTGTATATATATTATATATTCATATATATATATATATATTTATTATATATTATATCATTTATTTGTTATACATATGAGAGTCGTTTACAAGTCAAATCGATTAACGACACTTTCTAAACTTTTTTTCTTTTTTTCTTTTTTTTAAATTCACGTGTCAAAATCACTTTCACAAATTCCTCACAAATTGTACATTCCAAATAAATTCCCTTAATTTCCGTTAATAAAAGAATACCATTAAAAAGGACGACAAAATTATTTTCCTCTATGCCATCGAAACGGAAAATAATTTATTTCATAATTCAATCCAATTAATAAATTCAATCTGATTAAATCTGTTGCAATGATGACGATTCAAATGTACCTTTATTAGAATTTATATATATTTTCAAAGGGGGTAAATACAAAAAAAAAAAAAAAAAAAAAAAAAAGAAAGGAAGACAAAAAGAAAGAAGAAAAAAAAACCACAAGAAAAAGAGAAAGAACAAAAAAAAGAAAACCCAGACACAATATACATCAATCATCAGATTTCTTCGATTTAATATCCAACCCCCTCCCCGCTCCCGCCCCATCCCTAACCCCCTTTGTTTTCTTTCACTTTTTTTAATCATAATTAATAAATTGATTTCTCCATGAAACGCATACATGGCCGATACATTCCATAAAACAATATTGGCTAATAACGTTAAACTCTAATATAAATATGTTAAAAGCTTTATGTATCATTTCTCGTGAGATCGGTGAAATGGAGTAGCTCGAGTTGGTTGACAGACGACGACAGTGACGTATATAAGCGACGTAACCAAATGTTCCTCGTCGGATTCCTGTCGTCGCATTCTCGCCCCGTCACCCCTTACCCTCTCAGCCCTCAGCCATCATCCCAGCCCCCTACCCCCCTTCCCCATTTCTCAAATCCCATATCCCATACTCCATAACCCCAATGTAACCAAAAGTGAATCTGGATATGAGTATAGGGTAGATATCTCGGTTGTTGAGACACGGTTTGGATTTCAGTATTTTTTTTCTATCTGACTCTCTCCCTCTCTCTCTCTCTCTGCTCCCCCCCTCTCTCTCTGTCTCTCTCTTTTTTTTTCTTTCTTTCTTCTTCTTCTTCTCCTCCTTAAGACCTCGTCTCTAACGTAACATTAAAGAGGAATAAATATATATATATATGTGTGTGTGTGTGTGTGTGTGTGTGTGTGCATATATAAAAAAAAAAAAGAAAAGAAAGAGAAAAAAAGAAAGAAAATAAAAATGTACGACGGCCAAAGAGAAGTAGAAGTAGTTTGCCCGTTAATTATAATCTCGTCGTTACGGTTCGCAATTTTTGCGATGGGGGAGTGCACCTGTCCGAAGAAAGAAAGAGAGAGAGAGAGAGAGAGAAAGAGAACACCACTGTGATCTTGCGCGTGCTTACGATTACGTTTCATTTTATAATTACCCTTACAATTACGTTCTCCTTCGTGTAATTACGCACACGTGCGATCGCGTGACGGCAACTTTAACGGCTATCCGTCCCGCTCGTAGTTGATGAACGTTGGTGAGGAATAAGAACTATGTACTTAATGTGTACACCGTCAAACGACAAAATTATCATTAGAGACGATTTTTATCCGTTATAACATTGTATTAGGAAAAAAAAATAATAAAAATAAATAAATAAATAAATATGTAAATAAATAAAAAAGTAAAAATAAAAAATTAAACATATATATATATATATATATATATATATATATACGTGTATATTTGAAGTGTGTGTGTGTGTGTGTCTATGTTCACATCAAAAACATGAGATCAAATTTATACGATTACTCAGGTGTATTACTCAGGTGTATTACTCAGGTGTAAATGGATGAAAAAAATTCATATATAAAGTTATGTCTTTAAAAAATTGCTTCATTGTTCCTTTTTTTGTTTGTTTTTTGTTAATTGCTTAAAAATGCTTTATTTTTTCTATGTTTTATATTTTTCGTTTCTCATCTTTTCATTCTTTTTTCTTTCGTTTTTTTTTTTTGTATAATACGATATTACATGTATATATATATATATATATATATATATATATATATATATATATTTATATACATTTTTACATAAATAAAAGTTTACTAATAAAAAAAATTCTGTACATACTCGACTGTTTTTTTAATAGAGAGAAAAAAAAAAGAAAATCAAAAAGGAGAGAAGAAAAATATTCAAACTTTTGAAATTTTCTTTATCGCAAATAATTTTCTCCATTCTCCCATTTTTGTCATAGCACCATAGTACGTTTTGAAATTACCACAAATCATTATATATATAATGCATATATATATATATATACACATACATATGTACGTAAGTGTAACTTATAAAAATAACTCAAAGTGCTAGACACAATTATAATGGCACCAACAAACGTCCCTTACCCGTTGTGTAATGTATGTATGTACTTATGTACGTACATACGTATGCATTTATGTATGTATGTATGTATATAGCTCGAAAGATCAAAGTTCAAAAAAAAAAAAAGATTCCAGAGCTCTTTTAACTCAACTCTCGATACCTGGAATCACTGTTTAGTCTGTTACGACTCGTCTCCATCACAGGCAATGGTACTCTTCAAAGGCATACATAAATATATGTGTTTCATATATATATATATATATATATATATATATATATATATGTGTGTGTGTGTGTGTGTGTGTGTGTGTGTGTGTGTGTGTGTGTGTGTGAATGTATGTACGTATATAAAACAAATCTACAATAATATAAATGTTTAATAAAATGTATTAAATGTACTTAAAACATATACATATGTATAAATATAATTATATAAATAAATTATAATGTAAATGTACGATAAAAAATATTATTATATTTTTATAGAAATAATATACATATATGTATATATATATATATATAGACATACATATAAATATATATATATATATATATATATATATATATGTATATATAAGTATAGTGTGTATATAAAACAAATCTATAATATTATAAATGTACAATAAAATATATTAAATAAATTAGAAAACATACACACGTTGAAATATAAATATATAAATAAATAATGATATAAATATATGTTACAAAATATTATTATATTTGTATGTAATTAATATACATACACTTATGTATATATATATATATATATATATATATATATATTTATATGTATGTCTATGTATAAGTGCATGCACACGCATATATATATATATATATATATATATATATATATATGCGTTTCAATTCGAAAGAGTTAATAATAAACGCAAGCACGTACATACATACGTAAGGCACCGGAAGAAACGCAGAGTGGCCTATACGTACTACGAGCTTCGGTCTTCCTGCCTACGAAAAAAAAAAAAAAAAAGAAAAGAATAAAAAAAAAAAAAAGAAAAAAAGAAATCTTTACGAATTTTTATCGCCGAATTAACCCGCTCTAACCAAAGTGGGAAAACATAATTCATATACATATATAAAGAAAAAATATATATATACGTACGTACACTTATGCATCTAAGTCGCGACGTAAGGAAAAAAAAGAAATTCAGAAAGTAGATGGAAAGAAAAGGAAGAAAGAAAAAAATGGAGAAATACGTAAAAATAAATTTACGTAAGAAAAATCAATAACATTTATCATACGAATTTAGGAAAGGCGATTACTCATAGTTAGAATTTACTCGGCTTGAAAACAATGTTCTAAATTTATACGATTGGGCACGATTTCCTCCTGACGATTGTGCTCCCGAAAGTAAACTCCTCTCTCGTTCGTTTCCTTTTCTCTCTCTCCCTCTCTCTCTCTCTCTCTCTCTCTCTCTCTCTCTTTCTCTTTCTCTTTGTCTTTCTCTCTCTTTCTTTTTCTTTCTCTTTCTTTCTCTCTCACACTCATTCTCTTTCTTTCCCTCTCTTTCTCATTCTTTCTCTCTCATACTCATTCTCTTTCTCTCTCCCTCTTTCTCTAACACACTCATTCTCTTTCTCTCTCACATTCATTCTCTTTCTCTCTTTCACTCTCTCTCTCTCTCTCTCTCTCTCTCTCTCTCTCTCTCTCTCTCTCTCTTGTTTTACAATAACGTAAACATCGAAAAAGGAGGCCCCACCCCCCTCGAAAGAAAGAAAATCCCTTGAGGAAACTGTGAAGGAAATATAAAAAAAAAAACCAAAAAAAAAAAAAGAAAAAGAGAAGAAAAAGGAGGAAAAAAAATAGAGACACAGAGCAGTAGTGAATAAAGATGAAAAAAAGGGAAAAGTATTCTCGAGCGTGAGACAATTAATGGTATTCTTTCGATGACAGAGTCATACGTAGTATGTATATGTATATATATATATATATACATATATATGTGTATATATGTATGTATGTATGTATATATGTATATGTTGGTCGTACTAAAAGAAGAAACATATTCTTCCTCTTACAAATCCAAGGACCTTTTTCTGGTTCGCTTTTCTAAGACGAACAAATATTTTCGTTCGGGCAATAAGTTAGCTCTTCTGTTTATTCAATTCAATAGTTTTTATTCATCTATAATATGTATTCTGTAAAACAAATAATTAATACACACACACACACACACAGATATATATATATATATATACATAAAATATATGTATAATTAATTTGTATAAATAAATTTCATGGATAGGCAGATCGTTAAAAAAAATTCTCATAGGCTCACTTCTAGTTTTAAAACTATTATTGTTGGTTCTCAAAAAAACTAAAGAAAAAGATAAAGGAAAAAGATTAAAAAGAAAATAATAATAAAATTAGTTAAACGGAAAGTTAATGAAGAAAAAAAAGAAAAAAAAAAGAAAGAATGAAAAAGTAACAATCGACAATTACGATCACATTGAAATGACTTTTTTCGTGCTAATTAAAAAATCATCACGTTATTTATTTCCTTTTCCGATAATATCTGCATAACTTTCGTTTATATGTGCTTATCGTAAATCGTAAATATTATTATTACACGGACTTATTCTCTGCAAGTGAACTTTTTACTTTTCTCTTTTTCATATCTTCTTTTTTTTTTATTTTTTATTTTTTATTTTTTTTAATCGATAAGACATCAATCGTACTCGACGAGCAAGGAATTGAAAAACAAAACAAAAAAAAAAACAAAAAACAAAAAAGGAAAAAAGAAAAAAAAAAAGAAAGAAAGAAAAAGAATTAAAAGAACAACACGAAAAAAGAAAATAATAAAAATGAAAATAACCGACCAGCACGATCTTTGGTGTT
>NC_060976.1:1722500-1725000 GCF_910589235.1 Vespa crabro
GAGGAGGAGGAGGAGGAAGAAGAAGAAGAAGAAGAAGAAGAAGAAGAAGGAGAAGAAGAAGAAGAAGAAGAGGGATAATGGGAGAAGGAAAGGATTTATAACGACGCTACCGTCGGGGCCTGAAATAACAGGAGAGAAATGCACGTAGAGTGAATCAGCTTCCTTTAAGCGAATTTCCTAATAGATACAAGAAGCAAATAAGAAATAGAAATAGAAATAGAAAGAAACAGAGAAAGTAAGAAACGAAGAAAGAAACGGAGAAGGATAGAGAAAAGAAAAAAAGAAAGATAGAAAGATAGAAAGATAGGCAAAAAGAGAGAAAGAGAGAGAGAGAGAGAGAGAGAGAGAGAGAGAGAGAGAGAAAGAGAGAAGAGTAACCCGCAGTTACACCCTTACGCTCTTATCCCTAATTCCTTTGGACTTTTAAGTACAAAGGCAGTGTCTTCTCTCTTACTTTCGAGTGCGACTCCTCGAGAGCTTTGAGAAAAAGCAGAACCGAACGAAAGAGAGAAAGAAAGAGAGAGAGAGAGAGAGAGAGAGAGAGAGAGAGAACGGGCGCTCGCGCGCGCCGCCTTATATTCTCGCAACAGGAGAAGAAGCAGACCATCTCTTCTTACGTGGAAAAAGAAGGTAGTGGAAGAAGTAGAAGAAGAAGTAGAAGAAGTAGAAGAAGAAGAAGAGAAAGAGGAGAAGAAAGAGGTGGTGGAGGTGGTGTTGGTGAAGTTGAAGAAGAAGGAGGAAGGAAAAAAAAGAGAAGTAGAAAAAAGAAGAAAAACAGGAAAACATAGAGAAAGAGAGAGAGAGAGAGAGAGAGAGAGAGGAAAAAAAAAGGAAAAGGAAAAGATAAAGGGAGGATTGCCACGCCACGGTGAGTACTATCTTACTCTCTTTCTCTCTCTATCTCTCTCTCTCTTTCTCTCTCTCTTTTACTCCTTCTCTATCTGTCTATCCATCTATTTATCAATCCAATCCACCCATCCATCCATCCATCCATCCATCCATCTATATATCTCTTTCCTTTCCCTTTTTAATTTTAACGAAGATCCTTCCAAAAGTGATATACTCTTGTTTTCCGTTCTTGTTTATTTTTATTTTCTTTTTTCTTTTTCTTTTTCTTTTTCTTTTTTTTTTTTATTATTATTATTATTCTTTTTCCTTTTTACTTCCTCACCATCTTTTTATATTTCTCTCTCACTCTCACTCTCACTCTTACTCTCTCTCTCTCTCTCTCTCTCTCTCTCTCTCTCTCTCTCTCTCTCTCTCTCTCTCTCTCTCTCTCTCTCTCTCTCTCTCTTTCTCCCCTTTGAATAATGATGAGTACGTATAATACATGCATACGTTAAATACATAGATAGATAGATACATATATAAATACGCGTATGTAACTACATATGTAGGTACATACGTATATGTATGTATGTATGTATGTATGTATGTATGTATGTATGTATCAAGAGACGACAAGAACCGTGCCGAGAGGAATAAGCGCGTGGGTCGGCGCGGGAGCGAGACATTAATTGGCTTTCGCGTTGTCCAACGATTAAACCGATTCATACCGCTCCTATCTCTGTTTTAAATAGAAGGAATAAGAGAGAACGAGAGAGAGAGAGAGAGAGAGAGAGAGAGATAGAAAGAAAAAAAATCAATTGTTCCTCGAAGGCAACCCGTTCTACGTATAACGTTCCTTTTAAATGTATTCAACGAGGCAAGAGATAATATATTGAGAATCTGCGTGTAGATCGATCGCGTGGATCTATAGATCGTAATCTTAAAGATCGAAATACCGTCTCCTTTTTCATTCCCTATCTCTTTCTCCCTCTCTCTCTCTCTCTCTCTATATATATATATATATATATATATATATATATATGCATCTTGTAAATTTCATGCTATTAATAATTATACAAATATTTCATTTTATTAACACATTTAATAATATTAATTAAATGTCAGACATTTTCTCAACAATTATAATCATCCTCGATCGTATTTATTCTTATCTTCTGTCATCACTTAAACATCTCTTTTTTCTCTCTCTCTCTCTCTCTCTCTCTATATATATATATATATATATATATCTTTTTTTTTCTTGTAATAATTCCATTTCTCTCTCTCTCTCCCTCCTATCGCTCCTCTACCCACATCCCCACCCTACGCGTTCTTCTCCGATCGGGCCGCCTTAGTTCGGCCCGAACTTGGTATCTTCTCCTTTCGAAATTAGCGTCGATTCCTATCGGTTCGAATGAAACCCCGGGTCCTTTTAAAAGCCGAACGAACGAGCACACGAAAGGAACGCAGAAAAGGGAACGGAGTTTATAATTTATTATCGCGGCTTTACTTAATCTCTTGTCTCCCTTCTCTCTCTCTCTCTCTCTCTCTTTCTCGCGCGCGCGCGCGCGCGCTCACTCTCACTCATTCATCCTCTTTCTTTCTCTCTCTACTCTTTGGTGTTGCTCTCGCGAGAGTAGTCACGAAGGGTCTCCCTCCTACCACCTATCTA
>NC_060976.1:1727500-1740000 GCF_910589235.1 Vespa crabro
TCTCTTTCTTTCTGTATCTATCTATCTATCTATCCATCTCTCTGTCTTTTTCATTCAATGACAGACTTTGTATACTCCGTTAAGCGGGAGACGCGAGAGGTAATATAAGCTTCTCTTTTCGAATTGTGCGCTCGTTTCTCTTCGTTCTTTCTCACGCCACGGACGAGAGAGAAAGAGATAGATCGAGAGAGAGAAAGAGAGAGAGAGAGAGAGAGAGAGAGATAGAAAATACACGACGAAGACGATGAAGACGGCGACGAAGACGACTACGACGAGTTCGTGAATCGCGTTCATTGTGCTTCCGTCTTACGGGGGCACCATAACGTGCTCTCGACACGGTTCCCCATGTGGGACCATTCTAGAGGACTTATATATTCCTTTTTTCTTCCTTTCTCTCTCTCTCTCTCTCTCTCTCTCTCTCTCTCTCTCTCTCTCTCTCTCTCTCTCTCTCTGTCTCTCTCTCTCTATGATCTTCTCCCATTGATTTTCCACGGTCGCCCATAAGTTCGCGCACTGCTTTTCCTTCGAAAGGAATTTGCTTGAATGAGAGATAAATAGAGATAGAGACATAAAGAGAAAGAGAGAGAGAGAGAGAGAGAGAGAGAAAGAGAAATAGAGAAAAGGAGTGAAGGAGTGAAAGAGAAATGAATAGAGAACCACCAACGTGTCGAACAGTACATAAATAACTGTACCTACGCGATTCGTCGCACCTTTCACGAACACGTGTCTCCTTAATGACAGAGTCCCTCCTTGTACATATGTACATCATAATTGCGCTTACTCGAATATAACGCCGTCGTTTGTTCCTCGAGGCGTTCTCGTGATTTGAAAAAAAAAAAAAAAAAAAAAAAAAGAAACATTCAGAAAAGAAAAACAAGGGGAAAAAAAAAGAAAGACAAGGAAAAAAAAAAGAAGAAGAAGAAGGATAAAAAAGGATAAAAAAGAAAAATATCTTTCTACGCTTGCTCAAGCAACTGGCATATGCGTACACAAATACCTCAACATATACTACATATAGGTATATACGCGCGCATGCGTATATGAACAGAGAAAAAGACAGAGAGAGAGAAAGAGTTAAAACTCTAACAGAAAGAAACGAAGAGACAAAGGAAGAAAGAAGTAGAAACAGAAGCAACGGTGACAGTAACAGCATCAGTAGCATCAATAGCATCAACAGCATCAGTAGCATCAGTAGCAGTAGCAGCAGCAGCAGCACCAGCAGCAACAGTAACAGCAGCAGCAGTAACAGTAACAATAACAGCAACACCAGCAGCAGCAGCAGCAGCAGCAAATAACATCACCAGCGGCATAAGCACCAAATATCAAGTACCAGTGTACCACTACCAAGTATCAGTACCACTACCAATACCATTACCAATAACAGCAACACCAGTAAAAGCAACAGTAGCAGCAGCAACATCAGCCAAAGCAGGAACCAAGCGAACCAGCACAGCAGATGTTTGCTCGAACCACGTTAGGAACAAACCAAGGAGAGGAGGAGGGACCAGGTCACAAAGGCGGTCGGGTGAGAGTGCGAGCGCTCGCACTCTCACCCAAGAACGAACGACCAAGAGAGACACCGAGCTTCCCTGAAACGAAACCCTTGGCGGCGCCTTAACAGAAAACGAATGTATTTCGAAAAGGCGAACATGAGGCGGACGCCTGTGTGTGATCGGTCGGTGAGGAGGTATAGGGAAGGTCTGGAGGGAGGGGGGGGGGACAGAGGATACCTAGAGAGGGAAAGGAAAAAAAAGAAAAAAAGAAAGAAAAAAGAGAGAGAGAGAGAGAGAAAAATTTTTCTCCTTTCCGTAACGTTTTAAACTCACTCCGAAGTTCTTTCACGTCGACCGTAATTCCCATGGCTTTTTTCCTTTCCTTCTCTTTTTCTCTTTTTCTTTTTTTTTCTTCTCTCTCTCTCTCTCTCTCTCTCTCTCTCTCTCTCTTTCTCTGTCTTTCGTCTCTCTTCATACGATGGACGAGTTTCGACTAATAATGATGCCCTCGATCGTATTTTATAAAAATTAAAATTTCGATCGATGATATAGGATGGAAGGAGGGGGAAGGAGGGTTTGGGTTTAGACGATGGAGTGAGCTGAGTGGGATGAAAAATGAGGGGGAGGGGGAGGAAATAATTAGATCGTGTTCGTTTATAAAAAAAAAAAAAAAAGAAAGAAAAAAAAAAAAGAAGGGCGCAAAAAACGATCGGATTATAGTGAAACTTTGTACATAAAAGCGAAATTATATCGATTCCTTTGGGGAATAGAAAAAAGATACTAAAACGTCTCTCTCTCTCTCTTTCTCTTTCTAAACACGTATGTATCTAAATAGAGAAATATATATATATATATATATGTGTACTTATGTGTGTGTATGTGCGTGTATGTGCATTTCTATCAGAGTTAATCGTGTTTGACTTTCTTTTCCCAGGACTAAGAGATCGAAGTAGAGTCTTTAAATTTCAAAAGGCATTGCGAACGAACGAACGTTTCGTTATATGCGTCAATGATTTTCTTCTTCCTGAGTTTCTTTTCATCGAATGATCATCGAAGCGAATAAAACCCAACGTTACGATCTTTCAAGAGAGTTAGTTACTTAGATAAATAGATAGATAGATAGATAGATAGATAGATAGATAGATAGATAGATAGATAGATAAATAGATAGATAGATAGATAAATAGATAAAGAGAAAGAAAGAAACTTTCACAATTTTCCCGATATCTAATCGATAAATTAAATTTAATCGTCGATCGTATTGGAAGAAAAAAAAAAAAAAAAGAAAAAAGAAAAAGAAGAATAATAATAATACAACAACGTAACATCGGTCATTTACTCTAATCCAATTAATTCTACGGTCGTCTCTAAATAACCATAACGGTTATATGTAATTGATCGAGGAAAGGAAAATAAAAGAAGAAAAAAAAAAAAAAAGAAAAGAAAAGAAAAACCAAAGAAAAAAAGAAAAGAAAAGAAAAGAAAAGAAAGAAACGAACAAAAAGGAAATAGAAATTGTTGGCAAGTGGATAAATAACGATCGTAATAGAAAATCTCGACTCGATTCAAGTCAAGTCATGTCAAGTAAAGTCAAGTCAAGTCATCAAGTCGACTCGATTCGACTCGACTCGACTCCGGAGTCGACTTCTTCGATCGAAAATGATTACGAGCACGATATATATAAGTTATTCGAGACGCGTGCCCATCTTCTTACTTCTTCTTGCCCTTTCACCGGCGCTCAGACTCGACTCGACTTGACTCAACTCAACTCAACTCAACCCAACTCAACTCAACTCGACTCGTAAAGCGTCGCACGTTCCCTAAACGTATAATTATGCATGGCACGAGTCCCTTTCCAAGAGTATCGCACGGACATCGCGCCGATGATCGTGTGGCGCGAACGTCGCGACTTCGCTTCCTTATCTTTACGCGATATCTTTTTTCCTTTTCTATTTTTTTTCTCTCTCCTCCTTCATTTTCTTTCTCTTTTTTTTTTATGTATTTATTTATTTATTATTTTTTTTTTTAAATCACCACGTTTCGATCATTCGTATCGTACGAAATCGATGAAAGTATTATAAATGATACTTGTTTCTTTTCTCCGAGCGATTAGAAGAAAAAAAAAAAAAAAAAAAAAAAGAAAAGACGAAAGAAACAACGATAAAAAGAAAAAAAACGATCTAACGATAAATGCAAAATTTTCTAACGTAATTAAAACGACGGATTATAATACGACGATTTGTTAGAAGTTTTTGTTCTTTTTTTTTTTTTTCTTCTTCTTTTCTTCTTCCTTTTTTTTTCACCCTGCAAATCTACGATCGATTCGAATTCGTCAATATTTACGAGTCCGAATCTTTTTTTTTTTTTTTATCTCAAAATTGAATTTTCAAAATATACCAGGAAAAAAACTTCGCGATAAGAATGACGAATACGATGATCAAATAGAAACGATTAATAATGATGACGATTGATTATTTATCAATAATGTATTATTTGATTATTAATCAATAATGTATACGAATTCAATTTGAATCTTTACATTATTCCACCATAATATATATATATATATATATTTTTTTTTTGTTTCTTTTTTTTTTTTATACGTAAAAATATCTAAAAATGTTCTAAATAATCGTCGAATTTTTAATCGATCCGTATCCTCGTATTTACATTTATAATATCTCAATTTGTATCGGGGGGGAGGGGGTAGGGGGCAGGGGGCAGGGGGAGGGGGGAAAGGAAGAAGAAAAAAAGGAATTGAAGAAGAAAAGAAAAGAAAAAAAAAAAAAAGAAACAAAGAAAATGAGAAGCTAAATGAAAATTATACCAGTTAGGGTTTTAAATGTATCTTTTACGATTTACGTAAATACATCTAATCAAATTAATAATCGTTGTATATTTAGCATTTACTCGATTGCCCTGTAAGAAAATATATACATACATACATACGCACACACACACATACATACATACATACATACATATATATATATATATATATATATATATATATATATATATATATATATATATATATATCCATTTAAACGACGATTTTTACCATCGATATACCTTAACTTATGACTCTCGATATAACCGCAAGATTCAAGTGTAAAGCAAACACATTGAGAGAACACCGTAAATATACACGGGTTTATAAATCCTATGAGAAAGAATGTCTCAGCTCGTCGAACGTCTAGACTAAAACGACTTTCGTTAAGGAGAGAAAGAGACAGAGATAGAGAGATAGAGATAGAGAGAGAGAGAGAGAGAGAGAGAGAGAGAGAGAGAGAAAGAGAGAGAGGTAGTGAGTGAGTGAGTGAGAGAGAGAGAGAAAAGAAGGAGAGAAAAGGAAAGAAAAAAGGGATAAAAAAGGAAAGAACGGACTCTAACAAATTCAACTCCCTCCATGCAATTTGAAATCCTTTAATAAAACTCTCCTTTGATTTCTTATCGCTTTCTCATTTAGACCGAATATATATATATATATATGCATGTGTATATACAAACATATATACATACATACACACACATATATGTATATATATGTTCGAAGTTTAAGCGCCTTAAATGTGGCTCTCTCCCCCCCCCCACTTCCCCCCCGCAGAGAGAGAGAGAGAGAGAGAGAGAGAGAGAAGAAGTTGGTCGGATTTGAAATCAATATTTTAAATCTAAATTTCAAATTATCATCTCTCTAAGTACTTACGTATGTTTCGAACGTCTAACACGATTAACATTAGTTTCGTTTCCGTGATAAGGGAGAGAGAAGGGGGAAAAAAGAAAAAGAAAAAGAAAGAAAGAGAAAGATAGAAAGAAGAAGTTAAAAACGTCACTTAGGATTTTTCTTTTCAGAGTAAAACAAATCGTATTTGAAATAGAGAGAGAAAGAGAGATAGATAGAGAGAGAGAGAGAGAGAGAGAGAGAGAGAGAGAGAGAGAGAGAGAGAGAAAGAATTCGTTTCGAACGATCGCAAAAGGAAATACAGATTGAAGATCAAAAAATATTTTCCCCCCCACTGCTATCAATACTATCTCGCTTAACTCCCCCTTCCACATCATCACCACATCACCGCTCCACCTTATTCCCTCACCCCCCTCCATCCAACCATTCGCCCGACGAGAGATAATGATAAACGACGTGCATATTCGATGTCGAGTGGATTTTGTTCTTTTCTCTTTTTTCTTTTTTTTTTTTGCATTTTGCTTTTGCTCTTGCTTATGTTTTTGCTTTTGCTTTTGTCATAGTTTTCGAGATGCACACGCTGTGCTGGCCTAGATCCTACCCTTTGTATCATTCAAATCGATCGTAATATCATTGCCGTGTAGTTCTCCAACGTTAAAACTCCGTCTCTCTCTCATTCGAGCACGTGCCTTTATCCGCGTTCTCAACATAACATTAGAACGACTCGTTTTACAGCCTCGCGCGATTTTACGATTTATTACTTACATATATACATACATACATACATACATATGTACATATATATATATATATATATGTATATATAAATACATGCATCGCACTGAGAGGATGGATAGATAGATCGATAGGTATCGGCGAGACGATTGTTATTATTTCTTTGTTTGTTTTCTTTTCTCTCTCTCTCTCTCTCTCTCTCTCTCTCTCTCTCTTCCTTTTTTCGTTTCTTGTTCTTTTCTTTTTTTTCTCTTCTTTTTTCTTTGATTTTCTTTCCTTCTTTTATTTATTTTTTTATTTTTATTTATTTATTTATTTTTTTTTTTTTTTTTTTGAAAAAGACAAAAAATCGCGCATCCTTCCAGGCTCCTTGTCGACCATACTTTCTTTTTTTCTTCTTTTTTTTTTTGCTTTCTTCTCGAACCGACTCTTCATTGTGAGAAGAAAAGAGAGAGAGAGAGAGAGAGAGAGGGAAAAGAGAGAAATTTTTAATAAACAATCGATATTAATCTCGAGAACACTGTCGCGATAAATCATTTTATCTTTTTTTTTTTTAATTTTTCAATTTTTTCCATTTCTTTTTCTTTCTCACCCGAAATCACGACGACGATTATTTCTTTCTTTCCTTCTTTTCTTCTTTTTTCTATTTCCAAAAACGCGATGACAATTTTTACTCTCTTCTTTCCTCTTCTCTTTTTTCTTTGTGTTCTTTCTTTCTTCGAAATCGCAATTTTTCTATTTTTCTTTTTTCTTTTTTCCTTTTTTTTTTTTTTTTGTTTTTTCCTTCAAAATCATGACGATCCTTTTCTGGAGTTAAAAATTTTTTTTTCTTTTAAATCGCGACGACAATTCCTCTTTCTTCTTCCAAAAACTCCATGACGATATTTTTCTCTGTTTTTTCTTTCATTTTTTCTCTCTGTTCTTCCTAAATCGCGATAACTTTTCTCTTTCTCTCTTGACTTTCTCTGCATTCTCTATCCTTTTTTGTATCTTCTTTTCTTTTCTTTCTTTTTTTTCCTTTTTCTTTTTTTTTTTTTTCAAAGACGAAAATAACACTTCACGCCGATCATCTCGACATTCATTATCTCGCTAAGATTTCACGCAGAGAATTAAACACTTTGCGTCATACTTCGATTATTCTCCTTTTAAAGTGACTCATGTAAAATTATCGAAGTGACTCGATAAGTCTCGGCTACTGTTACCAACGTACATACTTTTTTAACTTCCTCAAAATAATATCTCTGTCTCTCTCTCTCTCTCTCTCTCTCTCTCCTTTTTTTTTATTTTACTTGTTACATCTACCTTTGCCTTTTCTTTTTTATTTTCCTTTATATTTTCTTTCTCTTTCTTTTTTTCCCTTTGCGTCTCGAACACACGATAGAACACGCATATATAGTATTAAAAGTTTATTTGTACATGGCTTATGAACTTGTCCAGATACGCCGCCATGAAATAGAATTTACGCGGGACAACTGCGTATTACTCGGAAATTCAATTTCGACGATTCTTTTCTTTTCTTTTTCTCTTCTTTTTTTTTCTTTTTTTTCTCTCTCTTTTTTCTTTTTTTTCTTTTCGTTTTTTTTTTTTTCCTTCTTAACATCGAAGAATTCTCTCACGGAATATCGTATTTGATAAAAATTCATTTGATAAAAAACAATCGATAGAAATTGTCAGATGAAAATAATTATAATCCATCATCATCATTATCATCCTTGCCATTATTATTATTATCATTATCATTATCATTATTATTATCATTGTTATTATCATTATCATCATTATTATTATTATTATTATAAATATGTTTCAGGTGTGGATCCAACACTCATGCCTCGTTCGTAGCATCGATATCGTCGATAAGAAGGTGACGAGGAGAACGGAACGAAACGGAACGGAACGAAACGAAACGGGGAAAAAAAGCGGAACGTAACGAAACGGAAGAAATGGCAACGAAAAATTTCTTCATTCTAGGAATACTCTTAGGGATCTTGGAGATCGTCTACGTTCGCGGACGGCTGATTCGATTAGGTGACGAGAGATATAGCATGCACATAGACATAAATACATAAATACATTCGCATTACCTTCTTCTATATTCAGTCGTTTGAAAATCGCGTTTAGATGCCATCGCTCTTTAGCATCGTTCAAGTTCCACGAGCACGTATAAGTCTCTCTCTCTCTCTCTCTCCCTCTCTCTGTTTCTCTCTCTCTCTCTCTCTCTATATATATATATATATATCTTTCTCTCTCTTTACGTGGGTATATGTATCTTTATATGCACGTATACGCGTATATACGTATGTACCTATGTATGCGTATATACGCATACATAGAGATATATGCGAACATTGTAGCCCACGTTTCTAAGTTTAGCGCTACGACAACGCTTACTTTAGAACGTTCTTCCTCGTCGGGTACGAGGACGAACGCGTAAGCTACCGATATCTTCTTCTCTTATTTTCCAACGGGCGAATTCTAACAGCTCGTTAATTTATAACAACAGAAATGCAGTCGCGCCCGTATACCGTTGTATTTTCGTAAAAGGGAAAGAGTAAAAAAAAAAAAGAATTGAAAAAAGAAAAAAAGAGGAAGAAGAAGGAAAAGGAAGGAAAAGAACAAAAAAAAAAAAAGGACGTTCAAGAAGAAAGATAAAGATAGAGACAGAGATAGATAGAGAGAGAGAGGGAGAGAGGGAGAGAGAGAGGGAGAGAGAGAGAAAATGGGGGATAAAAAATTAAAGATCTAAATTTTATTCGTAGAAATTTTTTTTATTAGTTTGAAGAGAGAAAGAGAGAGAAAGAGAGAAAGATACATAGAAAATGGAAGAGAATTTTAACTTTTCTTTTTCTTTTTTCTTTTTTCTTTTTTCTTTTTTCTTTTTCTTTTCTTTTTTTTTTTTTTTTTGTTACAAATTGTTTGTAGTTTAAAAAGACAAAATGAGAGAAAGAGAGAGACAGAGAGAGAGAGAGAGAGAGAGAGAGAAAGAGAAAGAAGAAGATGAAAAAATGTAAAAACGATCTAAATTTTATTTTTTTTTCTTTTTTTTTCTAATTTTATAAAATACTCGAGTAAATAACAAAAAGATATTTGCTAACTAATATTTGATAAATAAAAGAATAAAAAAAGAAGATATTCATCAAATTAAATCTAAATTAATAAGAATTTATTAAATAAAGTTAAATTCCATCTGTTTAACTATATAAATTTTTTACTCGAAGCATGAAAACCTAATCAAAATTATTTTTCAAACGAAACTAATGTTAATTAAAATATATGAAATATAAGGATTAATATTAATTCTTTTAATAAAGAATAAAAAAAAGAGAATAAAATTAAATATAAAATCAAAAATTACTAAAAAATCATTGTAATAATAATAATAATAATAATAATAATAATAATAATAATAATAATAATAATAATAATAATAATAATAATAAGTAACAAAAAATTTAGAAAAGGAAAGATAAATTTTAAGAACATCGAAAAGAAAAGAAAAAAAATAAAGAAGAAATTGAACGAATGGACGATGGGAAAACGTTAAATACAAAGTGTAAAAATAAATATCTATATGTAGTTAATGGATGAAGTACGAATGTAAAGAACGTAACGAATTTTTACAGCGAAACGTAGCTACTTTCGAAAGTAACGGCTCGTTAATTTATAACAACAAAAGAATAGAAAATAACCTGCCATTCGTTATATTTTCATAAAAAAAGAAAAAAAAAGAAAAAAAAACAGAAAACAAAAGAAAGAAAAAAGAAAGAAAGAAAAAAAAATATATATATATATATATATGAAAAACAGAATTTAAAAATAAAAGAAGAGAAAAAAATGAAAGAAAAATCTTTACTTCATTTCTACAAATGCTATAATTTAAAAAGAAAGCTTAGAAATAAAAAGAGAGAGAGAGAGAGAGAGAGAGAGAAAGATAGAAAGAGAAAGAAAAATAAGATAAAAAATGTAAGCAAATCTAAATTCTATTCCAAGAAATCCTGTAGAATACTCGAATAAACGAAAGAAAAAAAAAATTGAACGAATACATAGTGTGAAAACGTGAAATACGAAGTGTAAAAGTAAACAGAGATAACGCACCTACGAGAGTAAAGATTGTAATGGTTTTACGGAGAATCATAGTTACGTTCGAACGTACCACCACGTTAATTTGTAGCAACGAAAAAAAAATGGCTGGTCTCCTGTATTTTCGTTTAAAAAAAAAAAAGAGAAAGAAAAAGAAAAAAGAAAGAAGGAAAAGAAAAAAAATAAGGATAATATATATAAAAAATCGAAATTTAAAATGAGAGAGAGAAAATGAGAGAGAGAGAGGGAGAATATAAGACGAAAAAATATTCTTTAATTTTATTTCTGCAAGAATTATTAGTTCAAAAAAGAAAAAAAAGCAAGATAAAAAATGGAAGAAGAAAAAAAATTCTAAATTTTATTTCTACAATTTGGATGAAATTGTTTCGTATAAGAAAAGTGGCATACGTAATGGATAAAAAAAAAAATAAAATAAAATAAAATAAAAGGACGTACAATGAGAAAACGTGAAATACGAAGTATGAAAATAAAATATATATATATATAATACATCTATGAGAGCAAAGATAGTAATGATATAATCACAAATCATAGTTACGTTCGAAAGTGTAAGTATATATATATATATATACTTACTTAAGATTATATATATATATATATATATATATATATATATATATATATCAAATCCTTAAAAGTATTAGAAACCTGTACTCGTTCTGAGAGATTCCTGTACGTTCTCGCTAGTATATTATATACAACGCATGCATATATAAATATATGCATATATAAGTATATATATATATATATATATATATATATGTATGTATGTGTGTGTGTGCAGATATGTAAGTATGTACATACATATGTAAAAGAGCGTACATTGGCCATTTTCCAAGCACGTCGTTCCTCAATCATCGAGAGACGAACGCATAACGATATAATTAGCGATAACGCGTGCATTCGTCTAATGATGCACTTTGCTAGGTCTAATCTCTGAGATTACGTCTTTTTATCGATTCCTTTTCTATTAAGATCCTTTGAATCGATTACGTTGCCGGTCAACAATTTGTTATAAAAGAATCGACTTGAAGAAAAGTAAAAAAAAAAAAAAGAAAAAAAAGAAAGAAAATAGAAAGAAAAAGGAGGGACAATAAAAATTAACAGGGAAAAATTTGAAAAAAAAAAAAAAAAAAAAGAAAAAAGAAAGAATGGAAAAGAAATAAAAAGGTTAAATTAAAAAGTAATAGAAAATAAACGAAAATAGAAGTAAAAGTGATCAAATGAAAAGATAAATGGATTAAAATGAATAATATAAAAAAAAAAAAAAAAAAAAAAACACACAAAAAAAAAAGGAAAAAAAAGAAAGTAAAAGGAGAAATAGAAAATTCAAGAGAGAAAAGGAATAGGAGGAAATAAAAGTAGTGGGGAGGGGAAGGGAGGGAGAGAGGGAAAAAAGGAAAAAGGGTAAAAGAGAGAGAGAGAGAGACAGAGAGATAAAAGAAAGAGATAGAAGAAGAGGAAAAAGAAAGTAAAAGAAAAAGAAAAAAAAAAAAAGAAAAAGGAAAAAGTAAGCAATAATATTTTATACAGAGGAGAATACTCGAACACCCTGGCGCATTTCACGTCGTAGCAATTAATCGCTCTCAGCGCGCGGATAATTATACCTCTCGTGAGTAATAATTATTGCCTTGTACTTGCAGTAACGTTTGCAGTCGTTTCACAGCGACAATAATTTATAATCATGGGGGTATATATACGTACATACATACATACTTACATACATACATAAATATTTATATACATATATATATATATATATATATATATATATATATATACATATGTTTATGTATGTTTGTATGTAGTAGGAGCGAACGACCACGTATCTTCGCGAATCGGTCAAGATTTGAAACGATACGGATATTCTTACCTTATCCGTTTTCTAAAATACATATATCTAACGTTTTTACATATATACATATATGTACATACATACAGATATCTAAATATATCCTATGTATCATCTAACCGTCTACCCACTTACATATGTCATTTAAAATTTTCATTTGAATCGGACAATGTTTCTTTAATCTTTTCCTCCTATCCTATCCTATCCAACCTCTGTTCTATTCTATTCTGTTTTATTCTGTTCTGTTCTGTTCTCTTCTGTTCTGTTCTGTTCTGTTCTGTTCTGTTCTGTTCTGTTCTGTTCTATATTGTACTGTCTTGTCCTATCACTCGAATCTAACAATGATGAGAGAGTGTGTGTGTGTGTGTGTGTATGTGTGTGTATGTATGAGGAAGAAAGAGAGAAAATAAAAAAGAGAGAAAGAGAGAAAACATGCAAGGGAAAAGAAAAGGAAAAAAAAAAAAGAAAAAAAGAAAAGAAAAAAGAGGATAGAAAAAATGAAATCGGTGATTAAGCAAAAGATGTTCGTCGTTCTAACGACGATGAAGAAAGATATACAAAAATGAGGAGAGAGATGGGAAAAAGAGAGGGTAATTGAAAAAAAAAAAAAAAAAAAAAGAAAGAAAAAAAGAAAAAA